>NC_057801.1:71646657-71648402 GCF_018294505.1 Triticum aestivum
TGGGGGGTTAATTTAGGTGTTTCATATATTTTGTTAGCTAGCTAATTAATGCAGAGAAGTGTCCTCTCTTATCTTCGTGCTTGGTCGACGCTACGTACTATATGTATAGAGAGGACTAGACACGCTAGCTAGTAAGCAAATGAAGGAAACAGAATATCGTCATGAACATATGCACACAGAGAGAAATGATATCGACCACCTCTCCTTCTCTGAGAGATTGATCGAACAACAAGTTCTTGTAGATCTATCCGACGCTACTGGCTACATATATACAATATAATTATCTCATACAATAAAATCTCCTAATTCCAAATTAACTCAGGGTCCACATGGTATTCTCCGTCTTTAGCGATCACGTGGTGAAGAAAGAATGCCGTCAATTCCTCTTGAATTCCTCGCATACGATCTGGTGGTAGGAGTTCAACCCGCATCCGAAATATCTAATTTGAAGAAGGGGGTCAATACATATATATATATGAATAAATGAAACTGAACACAAATGATGGTAATAAAATAAAATTGTGAATATTATTATTTACGCAATTCATATTGTTTGTCGGAGTAGCCCCGCTCACAGGTCGTGTGGCGGATGAACTCGCAAATGTAGTATCCATAATAATTATTCCCTTGTTCCCGCCACAACCACTTTACAAGAAATAGAGGTCAATCAAACTGATAATTAGCAAGCATGCTAAATGGTATTGATAAAACTAGCCCTTGAATCACTAGGAGATGCGTGGAACATGCTACTATAGTACTTACTTTCGGGTGTCTAAATTGCAGCTTCTTCGACAGTCCCGGAGTTTTTGAGGTGAATTTATTCCAAACCCTGCCAGACAAAGAAAACAATTACTTGATATTAGGAAATGAACATATTGAAGTTGCCGATATGGTGTGAATAATGATTGATTTAACTTACTTCTCTAGAATTGCTGTCATGTCCGCATACTCCTTGGGATCTTTTCGTCTCGAGTCTAAGACGGTTACTAGTCCCTGCTCAAGCTTAATCTCTAGGAGAATATAGTGAAAGCTGCGCACGCATGCATAACTAATCAATTACATTACTATAACCTCGACTAATAAGGGAAACCGAACATGCACAAGACAGTAGCACTCACTAGAATTCGTAAGGGAAGAGTATTATAGCTTTGTTTTGATTTAATACAAACGATTGTAGCAGCTTGCCCTCGGTATCTTTGGCCTGAAATTTAACCATATATGCATCTATGAGATTTGTGTTAATGAACCCAATATCACAGATTTGTCTTTTCTTCAATTCAGCGATCTTCAATCTGCATAATATAGTGAGGATAATTAAAAATACATGCAATGAAAGAGCTGACCTATATATAGAGACTTAATGACAGAAGTAGTACTACTTACATGCAGTAGCAAGTGATCATTAACTTATGGAGGGCCTTTAGATTGAAAAACTCGAAGGACTCCTCAAATGGAACATTCAACAGTTCAATTCCAACGAGGTCATGCTCCTCTCTAACTCTCAGCGTCAAAATATTCCTCCCCTCAGACTCTCTGCAGGTTTTCATATACCAATCATGGAATCTTCGCATCATTGTTGTTAGAGATCTTTCATCTTTGACCAGAGGCTTCCCGTACTCGTATTTGTGTTCGTCCACCTCCATTATATCAAGATGTGCATCGTCGGGCAGGTAATCTCCAAGATTGTTATAACCAGGCACCATTGTCCCGCCCGGATGATTAGCGACGACGCTAGACACCTGGAG
>NC_057801.1:71648647-71651344 GCF_018294505.1 Triticum aestivum
GATTGGTTCGCTTGTTCGAGCTGGGCAACTTTTTTCCAAGCTCGTCGTTCTGCGTACCTTTGACCACTGACAGTACTTCCCGACCGCTCCGCTTCGATAAAATGACTTTGTAAGAATGCGCTCATAGTTGCCTTTCATCGGCGACTTTGGTGGTTTCTTCAGGGCAGCCAGAGTATGCTTCGCTTTTACCGGATCTATCTTCTCCTCCGGAGGTGGATTTTTCTTTGCTTTGACCCCTTCAAACAAGTCGGTCACTTTGGCTTGCACGATCTTCGTGTTTTCCTCCTGGCTCCTCTCGTGTGGTAACTTCTCTAGAGTCTTCAGAGAAGGACCGTATCTGTATTGCCTGCCTCTGGCTGTACTGCTAGACGCCGGAGCAGACGGAGCAGCTGCGGCTGACTTACCTTTCTTACGAGGCGGAGGAGAAGGACGACGCGCCGGAGCCGCCGGAGCGGCGGCGGGTCTCTTCCGCCCTTGTTGACGAGGCGGATAAGGAGGAGGTTGCCTGCTTGGGCGCGCTGGCGCAGGCGGAGAATGAGGCGGAGTGCTGCCACGCGCCAGAGAAGGAGGCTGAGTGCCCTGATCACTCACCGGAGGAGGAGGCGGAGTGCCCTGACTCACCGGAGGAGGTGGAGGTGTCTAGTTCAGAAGGTTGATGAGCTCCTTCCGCCATAGGCATGGAGTCTTCAGAGAAGAACCCAGCCGAATCTCCCCTTCACCCTAGGGTGGTCAAGCTCAAGGTCCTCAAATCCGTCCGTTATTTGATCCACCATCACCCTAGCATATTCTTTTGGAATGGACCGACCGTGGTAGGTTGTGCCAGGTTCAGTAGGTAAAATAGAGCCAACAGCCGCCTTGACTTTCAATGTCATCCATCGCGCCATAAGGTGGCAATGTTGAGACTCCGTGATAGCATCCACGTGGTAGCTAGCAGGAGCCGTGAAGACAGGCTCCAGCTGCTGAGTCTGCTCGGTGGAAGCCACGCTGCTTCTCCGCTGAGATGGCGGGGTAGCTTCAAGGGAAGCTTCGGCAGGTCGTTTGCAGCGATCTGCTTCTCGTTCCTCTAGCCCTTGTACCCTTTCGTGCAGCGCCTGCAGTTGGCTATGCTCCACTTTCTTCCTTCTCTCCTAGCTTTTGTAACCCCCTGCGTCCGGAAACCCAACCTTCCACGGAACAGAGCCTGGCGTGCCTCGTGTCCGTCCAGGGTGCTCAGGATTCCCGAGGGCCATTGTGAGCTCGTCGTTCTCTCTGTCTGGAATGAACGTCCCTTGCTGCGCTTTCTCGATATACTCCTGAAGCCTCCTGATGGGTATTCGCAGTTGCTCTTCCGTCCAAACACACTTCCCTGATACAGGGTCCAAGGTTCCGCCAACCCCAAAGAATCAAGTCCGGCAACGGTCTGGCCAGTTCAATGTCTCTGGTTCGACCCCTTTAGCAATCAGGTCATTCTCAGCCTTGTCCCACAAAGTTCGGGCTTTGAGGTAGCCACCTAACCCAGTGCGATGGTGATGCTTCTTCTTCGCAACATTTTTCTTGTTTGTCACTGACACCTTCTTACTCTTTTCCTTGTCTTGTGGGCCACAAATGCGGGCCAATGATGTCTAATCTTCTCATACTTTTTGGTGAATTCTGGTGTCAGTTCTTTGTCGACAAACTCTGTGTTTTAGCTCATTCTTCCACCTCATGAATAGTTCTGCCATCTTCTTAAGAGCATGAGACTTTATCAATTGCTCTTTAACTGTCTTCTCCGGATCCTCCTCTGGTGGTAGGGTGAAATTTTTCTTAAGCGTTGTCCAAAGATCTTCTTTCTGCATATCAGAGACATAAGACACCTCAGGGTCTTCTTTCTTAGGCTTTAACCATTGGTGGATACTGATCGGGATCTTGTCCCTAACAAGAACCCCGCACTGAGCACGGAATGCATGCCTTGTCCGGATGGGTTCAATCGGCTTGCCATCGCACGCGATTGTTGTGATCTCAAACCTTTCATCTGAGCGCAACTTTTTCTTCGGGCCTTGTTTCTTTACCGAAGTTGTGCTCGATCCGGAGGGCTAGAGAAAAGAAGAAAGACGAGAGTTAATTAATATGTGTACATATGAAAGCAATGAATGCATCAATTAGCTAGTCAGCACGGGCTTAACTAATATATATGCCTGGCCGGACTAGGTTCAGTCACCGGAGCCGTCATCACGGTCTCCTTCTTGTACATGCATTGGGTCACCGGAGCCATCATAATGATAGCCTTCTTCTTCACTACCCCGTCCTTCCAAACCATCGGTGTCATTGAGAAACGACGCAACGACATCACTTCCTTTTGCGATTATGCCCCCCATCATCGCTTCTGTTGCTTCGTCTCGGGGGTGCTCCAGAGTTTCTGCCAATATTTACAACATGGCAATTATTATGCAAACATGACAGATGGATATATATTAGTGGCAAATGTAGAACTAGCTAGCTAATCACAATAAGGAATCATATTAGTGGCCTCGATGCTGCTTCTCCAGGGTTTGGGGGTGGCCTTGACAATGCTTCAAGGGTTTGGGGTGGCCTCGACACAATGTTTCAAGGGTTTGGGGTGGCCTCGATGACAACGCTCTTTTAACTTGGTAAATTTGGGTGGCCTCGAGAGAGTTTGTCGGGTAGGGGCGCGGCGGGAGGTGGTAGGAGACCAACATCATTTTTTTAGGGTTTGGGTGT
>NC_057801.1:71652358-71657202 GCF_018294505.1 Triticum aestivum
GGCAGGGCGGCGAGCGGCGACGGCGTCGGGTGAGGGCGCGTGCGACGGCGTCGGGGCAGGGCTTGGCGGCAACGGCGACGAGGGGCGGCGTGGGGGCGTCGGGGCGGAGAAGAAGTGATTTTTGCAGAAACTACTAAGTGTTTCTTATATAGCAAAGGCTTTGGTCCCGGTTCTTCGCACCAACCGGGACCAATGCCACCCTTTAGTCCCGGTTGGTACCACCAACCGGGACCAAAGGTCTCTTTTCAGCAGCCCAAAGGGTGGGAAGCAGAGGCCTTTGGTCCCGGTTTGTGCCACCAACCGAGACTAAAGGGGGGGCATTGGTACCGGTTGGTGCCATGAACCGGTACTAATGCACCCCTTTAGTCCCGGTTAGTGCCACCAACCGGGACCAAAGGCCCCTGTGCTGCCCACGTTGCGGCCAAAGTTTAGTCCCACCTTGCTAGTTGAGAGGGGCGCGCAGTGGTTTATAAGTCCCACTGCCGCACCCCTCTCGAGCTCCTCTCCATTCCAGGCTTACGGGCCTAATTGTTACTGCTATGCCTTCTGGGCCTTCTGGGCCTTCTGCGGGCCTGAATCCTAGCCCATGGATGGGTTTCTAGTCGTATTCAAGTCGTGGTGGCCCAGTAGGTGGAATTTTTTTATTTTTTCCCAGTTTTTTTGTTTTCTTTTTTGCTTTATTTATTTTGTTTTGTTTCTACTTACAACAAAATACTTATTTTATTTTATTTTATTTTGTTCATAATTACTTATTAATTTTATTTTATGATAATTCTTTTTGCTATTAAAGTTTCTAACAAAAAAAGTTCTTTATGAAAATTCTTTTTGCTTTTAATGATTTTGAACAGAAAATACTTTGATAATTTTAGTTGCATCAATTTTATATAATTTTAGTTTCAATAATACTAGAGGTTGCTTATAATGTTTTGAACAGAAAATACTTTGATAATTTTAGTTTCATAAATTTTATTTATGTTATTATTTACGCAATTCATATTGTTTGTCGGAGTAGCCCCGCTCACAGGCCGTGTGGCGGATGAACTCGCAAATGTAGTATCCACAATAATTATTCCCTTGTTCCCGCCACAACCACTTTACAAGAAATAGAGGTCAATCAAACTGATAATTAGCAAGCATGCTAAATGGTATTGATAAAACTAGCCCTTGAATCACTAGGAGATGCGTGGAACATGCTACTATAGTACTTACTTTCGGGTGTCTAAATTGCAGCTTCTTCGGCAGTCCCGGAGTTTTTGAGGTGAATTTATTCCAAACCCTGCCAGACAAAGAAAACAATTACTTGATATTAGGAAATGAACATATTGAAGTTGCCGATATGGTGTGAATAATGATTGATTTAACTTACTTCTCTAGAATTGCTGTCATGTCCGCATACTCCTTGGGATCTTTTCGTCTCGAGTCTAAGACGGTTACTAGTCCCTGCTCAAGCTTAATCTCTAGGAGAATATAGTGGAAGCTGCGCACGCATGCATAACTCATCAATTACATTACTATAACCTCGACTAATAAGGGAAACCGAACATGCACAAGACAGTAGCACTCACTAGAATTCGTAAGGGAAGAGTATTATAGCTTTGTTTTGATTTAATACAAACGATTGTAGCAGCTTGCCCTCGGTATCTTTGGCCTGAAATTTAACCATATATGCATCTATAAGATTTGTGTTAATGAACCCACTATCACAGATTTGTCTTTTCTTCAATTCGGCGATCTTCAATCTGCATAATATAGTGAGGATAATTAAAAATACATGCAATGAAAGAGCTGACCTATATATAGAGACTTAATGACAGAAGTAGTACTACTTACATGCAGTAGCAAGTGATCATTAACTTATGGAGGGCCTTTAGATTGAAAAACTCGAAGAACTCCTCAAATGGAACATTCAACAGTTCAATTCCAACGAGGTCATGCTCCTCTCTAACTCTCAGCGTCAAAATATTCCTCCCCTCAGACTCTCTGCAGGTTTTCATATAACAATCATGGAATCTTCGCATCATCGTTGTTAGAGATCTTTCATCTTTGACCAGAGGCTTCCCGTACTCGTATTTGTGTTCGTCCACCTCCATTATATCAAGATGTGCATCGTCAGGTAGGTAATCTCCAAGATTGTTATAACCAGGCACCATTGTCCCGCCCGGATGATTAGCGACGACGCTAGACAGCTGGAGCGGGGGGGGGGGGGACGATTGGTTCGCTTGTTTGAGCTGGGCAACTTTTTTCCAAGCTCGTCGTTCTGCGTACCTTTGACCACTGACAGTACTTCCCGACCGCTCCGCTTCGATAAAATGACTTTGTAAGAATGCGCTCATAGTTGCCTTTCATCGGCGACTTTGGTGGTTTCTTCAGGGCAGCCAGAGTATGCTTCGCTTTTACCGGATCTATCTTCTCCTCCGGAGGTGGATTTTTCTTTGCTTTGACCCCTTCAAACAAGTCGGTCACTTTGGCTTGCACGATCTTCGTGTTTTCCTCCTGGCTCCTCTCGTGTGGTAACTTCTCTAGAGTCTTCAGAGAAGGACCGTATCTGTATTGCCTGCCTCTGGCTGTACTGCTAGACGCCGGAGCAGATGAAGCGGCTGCGGCTGACTTACCTTTCTTACGAGGCGGAGGAGAAGGACGACGCGCCGGAGCAGCCGGAGCGGCGGCGGGTCTCTTCTGCCCTTGTTGACGAGGCGGATAAGGAGGAGGCTGGCTGCTTGGGCGCGCTGGCGCAGGCGGAGAATGAGGCGGAGTGCTGCCACGCGCTAGAGAAGGAGGCTGAGTGCCCTGATCACTCGCCGGAGGAGGAGGCGGAGTGCCCTGACTCACCGGAAGAGGTGGAGGAGGTGGAGGTGTCTAGTTCAGAAGGTTGATGAGCTCCTTCCGCCATAGGCATGGAGTCTTCAGAGAAGAACCCAGCCGAATCTCCCCATCACCCGTAGGGTGGTCAAGCTCAAGGTCCTCAAATCCGTCCGTTATTTGATCCACCATCACCCTAGCATATTCTTTTGGAATCGACCGACCGTGGTAGCTTGTGCCAGGTTCAGTAGGTAAAATAGAGCCAACAACCGCCTTGACTTTCAATGTCATCCATCGCGCCATAAGGTGGCAATGTGGAGACTCCGTGATAGCATCCACGTGGTAGCTAGCAGGAGCCGTGAAGACAGGCTCCAGCTGCTGAGTCTGCTCGGTGGAAGCCATGCTGCTTCTCCGCTGAGATGGCGGGGTAGCTTCAAGTGAAGCTTCGGCAGGTCGTTTGCTGCGATCTGCTTCTCGTTCCTCTAGCCCTTGTACCCTTTCGTGCAGCGCCTGCAGTTGGCTATGCTCCACTTTCTTCCTTCTCTCCTTGCTTTTGTAACCCCCTGCGTCCGGAAACCCAACCTTCCACAGAACAGAGCCTGGCGTGCCTCGTGTCCGTCCAGGGTGCTCAGGATTCCCGAGGGCCATTATGAGCTCGTCGTTCTCTCTGTCTGGAATGAACGTCCCTTGCTGCGCTTTCTCGATATACTCCTGAAGCCTCCTGATGGGTATTCGCAGTTGCTCTTCCGTCCAAACACACTTCCGTGATACAGGGTCCAAGGTTCCGCCAACCCCGAAGAATCAAGTCCGGCAACGGTCTGGCCAGTTCAATGTCTCTGGTTCGACCCCTTTAGCAATCAGGTCATTCTCAGCCTTGTCCCACAAAGGTCGGGCTTTGAGGTAGCCACCTAACCCAGTGCGATGGTGATGCTTCTTCTTCGCAGCATTTTTCTTGTTTGTCACTGACACCTTCTTACTCTTTTCCGTTGTCTTGTGGGCCACAAATGCGGGCCAATGATCTCTAATCTTCTCATACTTTTCGGTGAATTCTGGTGTCAGTTCTTTGTCGACAAACTCTGTGTTTTAGCTCATTCTTCCACCTCATGAATAGTTCTGCCATCTTCTTAAGAGCATGAGACTTTATCAATTGCTCTTTAACTGTCTTCTCCGGATCCTCCTCTGGTGGTAGGGTGAAATTTTTCTTAAGCGTTGTCCAAAGATATTCTTTCTTCATATCAGAGACATAAGACACGTCAGGGTCTTCTTTCTTAGGCTTTAACCATTGGTGGATACTGATCGGGATCTTGTCCCTAACAAGAACCCCGCACTGAGCACGAAATGCATGCCTTGTCCGGATGGGTTCAATCGGCTTGCCATCGCACGCGATTGTTGTGATCTCAAACCTTTCATCTGAGCGCAACTTTTTCTTCGGGCCTTGTTTCTTTACCAAAGTTGTGCTCGATCCGGAGGGCTAGAGAAAAGAAGAAAGACGAGAGTTAATTAATATGTGTACATATGAAAGCAATGAATGCATCAATTAGCTAGTCAGCACGGGCTTAACTAATATATATACCTGGCCGGACTAGGTTCGGTCACCGGAGCCGTCATCACGGTCTCCTTCTTGTACATGCATTGGGTCACCGGAGCCATCATAATGATAGCCTTCTTCTTCACTACCCCGTCCTTCCAAACCATCGGTGTCATTGAGAAACGACGCAACGACATCACTTCCTTTTGCGATTATGCCCCCCATCATCGCTTCTGTTGCTTCGTCTCGGGGGTGCTCCAGAGTTTCTGCCAATATTTACAACATGGCAATTATTATGCAAACATGACAGATGGATATATATTAGTGGCAAATGTAGAACTAGCTAGCTAATCACAATAAGGAATCATATTAGTGGCCTCGATGCTGCTTCTCCAGGGTTTGGGGGTGGCCTTGACAATGCTTCAAGGGTTTGGGGTGGCCTCGACACAACGTTTCAAGGGTTTGGGGTGGCCTCGATGACAACGCTCTTTTAACTTGGTAAATTTGGGTGGCCTCG
>NC_057801.1:71658635-71660916 GCF_018294505.1 Triticum aestivum
CGTCGGGCGAGGGCGCGGGCGACGGCGTCGGGGCAGGGCTTGGCGGCGACGGCGACGAGGGGCGACGTGGGGGCGTCGGGGCAGAGAAGAAGTGATTTTTGCAGAAACTGCTAAGTGTTTCTTATATAGCAAAGGCTTTGGTCCCGGTTCTTCGCACCAACCGGGACCAATGCCACCCTTTAGTCCCGGTTGGTACCACCAACCGGGACCAAAGGTCTCTTTTCAGCAGCCCAAATGATGGGAAGCAGAGGCCTTTGGTCCCAGTTGGTGCCACCAACCGAGACTAAAGGGGGGGCATTGGTACCGGTGGGTGCCATGAACCGGTACTAATGCACCCCTTTAGTCCCGGTTAGTGCCACCAACCGGGACCAAAGGCCCCTGTGCTGCCCGCGTTGCGGCCAAAGTTTAGTCCCACCTCGCTAGTTGAGAGGGGCGCGCAGTGGTTTATAAGCCCCACTGCCGCACCCCTCTCGAGCTCCTCTCCATTCCAGGCTTACGGGCCTAATTGTTACTGCTATGCCTTCTGGGCCTTCTGGGCCTTCTGCGGGCCTGAATCCTAGCCCATGGATGGGTTTCTAGTCGTATTCAAGTAGTGGTGGCCCAGTTGGTGGAATTTTTTTATTTTTTCCCAGTTTTTTTGTTTTCTTTTTTGCTTTATTTATTTTGTTTTGTTTCTACTTACAACAAAATACTTATTTATTTTATTTTATTTTGTTTATAATTACTTATTAATTTTATTTTATGATAATTCTTTTTGCTATTAAAGTTTCTAACAAAAAAAGTTATTTATGAAAATTCTTTTTGCTTTTAATGATTTTGAACAGAAAATACTTTGATAATTTTAGTTGCATCAATTTTATATAATTTTAGTTTCAATAATACTAGAGGTTGCTTATAATGTTTTGAACAGAAAATACTTTGATAATTTTAGTTTCATAAATTTTATTTATGTTATTAAAGTTTATTTTTTTCTTTTGTTTCTACTTATCTATTTCATTAAAGTTTATATTATTTTGTTTCAAAAACTGGATGCACTTCGTGTACAAAACAGACAATCTCCTTCGAAGTACCAGATTTTCATACGGAAACTCGTCTGTTACAAAGGGATTTCAATTTTTTGAACTTATTTGAACTCTATACTTTTTTTGTGTTCAAAATGCACCATTCAAAGCCACATCATTAGTTTACAACCCTTTCTGACTTCATTTGTTATTTTTCATGCATTTACTGGTTATTTAGAGCTATAAGACCATGAAATTGAAAAGCATTTGAAATGAACTCTGAAAAGTTTCCAAGTTGGCACGGTATCATCATTTCACCCACATATAATGTGCAAGAAAGTACAGAGGGTTACGGCAAAAACTGGATGCACTTCGTGTACAAAACAGACAATCTCCTTTGAAGTATCAGGGTTTCATACGGATACTCGTCTGTTACAAAGGGATTTCATTGTTTTGAACTTATTTGAACTCCATAGTTTTTCTGTGTTCAAAATGCACCATTCAAAGCCACATCATCAATTTACAACCCTTTCTGACTTCATTTGTTATTTTTCATGCATTTACTGATTATTTAGAGCTATAAGACCATGAAATTGAAAAGCATTTGAAATGAACTGTGAAAAGGTTCCAAGTTGGCATGGTATTATCATTTCACCCACATAGCATGTGCAAGAAAGTACAGAGGGTTACGGCAAAAACTGGATGCACTTCATGTACAAAACAGACAATCTCCTCCGAAGTATCAGGGTTTCATACGAAAACTCGTCTGTTACAAAGGGATTTCATTTTTTTGAACTTGTTTGAACTCCATAGTTTTTTTGTGTTCAAAATGCACCACTCAAAGACACAACATCAATTTACAACCCTTTCTGACTTCATTTGTTATTTTTCATGCATTTACTGATTATTTTGAGCTATACGACCATGACATTGAAAAGCATTTGAAATGAACTTTGAAAAGGTTCCAAGGTGGCATGGTCTCATCATTTCACCCACGTAGCATGTGCAAGAAAGTATAGAGGGTTACGACCAAAACTGGATGCACTTCGTGTACAAAACAGACAATCTCCTTCGCAGTATTAGGGTTTCATACGGAAACTCGTCTGTTACAAAGGGATTTCAATTTTTTGAACTTATTTGAAATCCATAGTTTTTCTGTGTTCAAAATGCACCATTCAAAGCCACATCATCAATTTACAACCCTTTCTGACTTCATTTGTTATTTTTAATGCATTTATTGATTATTTAGAGCTATAAGACCATGAAATTGAAAAGCATTT
>NC_057801.1:71661192-71753178 GCF_018294505.1 Triticum aestivum
GTCTGTTACAAAGGGATTTCATTTTTTTCAACTTATTTGAACTCCATAGTTTTTCTGTGTTCAAAATGCACCATTCAAAGCCACATCATCAATTTACAGCCCTTCTGACTTCATTTTTTATTTTTCATGCATTTACTGATTATTTTGAGCTATAAGACCATGAAATTGAAAAGCATTTGAAATGAACTCTGAAAAGGTTCCAAGTTGGCATGGTATCATCATTTCACCCACATAGCATGTGCAAGAAAGTACAGAGGGTTACAGCAAAAACTGGATGCACTTCGTGTACAAAACAGACAATCTCTTTCGAAGTATCGGGTTTCATATGGAAACTCGTCTGTTACAAAGGGATTTCACCCACATAGCATGTGCAACATATAGCTCTCCGGAGCATCTAATTAAACTATACATTGAAATTATGTAAAACATTTAAATGGAAAAACAAATGTGATCATAATCGCAACCAAGGTAACAACTGATCCAACTGCATAATGATACCAAGCCTCGGTATGAATGGCATATTTTCTTATCTTTCTAATCTTCAACCGCATTGCATCCATCTTGATCTTGTGATCATCGATGACATCCGCAACATGCAACTCCAATATCATCTTCTCCTCCTCAATTTTTCTTATTTTTCCTTCATGTAATTGTTTTCTTCTTCAACTAAATTTAACCTCTCGACAATAGGGCCGGTTGGAATTTCCGGTTCAACCACCTACTAGATGAATAAAATCTATGTCACGTTGGTCGGCATAATTGTCATAAACAATAAATGAACCAAATAGTTACCAAAAGATAATATATACCACATCCGAATCATAGACAGGACGAGGGCCGACGGGGGCGGATACCAAAACCATCGCACTATATAATAACAAGAAATAATAAAAGTAAGAAAATTAGACAAGTATCTATCTGAAGTAAGAATTTTTTTCTTTGAGAAAGAAGTTAAGAACAAGAGGCTCACCACGGTGGTGCCGGCGACGAGATCGGCGCGGGCGATCAACGGCGGTGAAGACGGGGACAGGACGTGATGGACCGCTAAACCTAGACAAATCTCGGGGAAAATGGAGCTCGGAGGTCGAGTTTTGAGAGGAGAACGATTAACTAGCATGGCTCGGACATTTCATCGAACACCTCATGTGCATAGGAGGTGAGCTAGAGCACCCAAATGCCCTCCCCTCGCCAGCCAGAAAAAACAGAGCACCGTGGAGTGCTCTGCTGTGGCGATGGGGTATATATAGGCAACTCATTTGTCCCGGTTCATGATAGAAACCGGGACTAAAGCTCAGCATTCTATCTCGGTTCAAGCC
Organism: Triticum aestivum; assembly: GCF_018294505.1. Taxonomy (NCBI): domain Eukaryota; kingdom Viridiplantae; phylum Streptophyta; class Magnoliopsida; order Poales; family Poaceae; genus Triticum; species Triticum aestivum. The sequence goes on from NC_057801.1 coordinate 71,662,509, forward strand.
ACGAACCGGGACCAATGGTTGTGGGCCAGGAGCGAGGACCATTGGTCCCGGTTCGTGCCAGGAACCGGGACAAATGGGTCCATACGAACCGGGACCAATGCCCATGAGGCCCCGGCCAGCCCCCTGGGCTCACGAACCGGGACGAATGCCCCCATGGGTCCCGGTTCTTGACTGAACCGGGACTAATGGGCTGGCCATGCCCGAACGAAAGCCCCGTTTTCTACTAGTGGTGATGCAAAGACTGGAACGGAACTCCTAGAATGCAGCGGTTGGAAGCCCCTTGGTCATAATGTCGGTAAATTGTTGGGTGGTCGGTACATGAAGAACGCAAAGCTGATCCAACTGAACCTTCTCGCAAATGAAGTGAACATAAAGTTCAATGTGCTTGGTGCGCTTATGCTGCACCAGATTCGCCGCCAGATAGGTGGCCGAAACATTATCATAGAAAACCACCGTAGCTTTCGGGATCGAGACCCGTAGTTTGCCAAGTAGTTGACGTAACCAACATGTCTCGGCAACAACGTTGGCAACGGCACGGTACTCAGCCTCAGCACTCGAGTGGGAGATGGTGGGCTGCCGCTTAGAGGACCATGAGATGAGAGAGTCACCGAAGAAGACACAATATCCCGACGTAGATCGCCGAGTGTCGGGGCAACCGACCCAATCCGCATCAGTGTAAGCAAACAACTTGGTGGAGGCGGAGGCATGAAGACAAAGACCAAATGCCGGTGTGTGGCGAATGTACCGGGGAATGCACTTGACTAAAGACCAGTGAACATCATGAGGCGAGTGCATGTGCAGGCAAACCTGCTTAACCGGCAAACTGAATGTCTGGTCTGGTGAGCGTGAGGTACTGAAGAGCACCAACAATACTACGGTAGAGAGCGGCATCCATGGCAAGTTGGCCAGCAGTGGCAGAGAGCTTCGGCTTGGCCTTGGCAGGAGTTGCAGCAGGTTTGCAGTCGGTCATACCAGCACGATCCAAGAGATCAAGAGCATACTGTCCTTGATGAAGAAAAAATCCGAAAGTGTCACGTCGCACATCGATGCCGAGAAAGAAGTGCAGGGCGCCCATGTCCTTAAGCCGAAACTCAGAACCAAGACGACCAATGATGTCGCAACGTAAGTTCGCACGAGATACGGTGATGACAATATCGTCAACATATAGAAGAAGCATGCCGGCATGATCAGCTCGATGAAGCACAAACAGCGACATGTCGGAGGTGGTGCTGCGAAAACCAAGAGCAGTGAGGAATGCTGCAATGCATTGATACCACGCACGGGGCACCTGCTTCAGACCGTAGAGAGTCCATGATAGCAGGCAAACATCATCAGGCCGAGTGGGATCAACAAAACCAGTAGGCTGCTGACAGAGAACACGCTGCTGAAGATGACCATAGAGGGAAGCGTTGTTGATTTTGAGGTGGTGAACAGGCTAGTGACGAGATGCGGCGAGCTGAAGAACAACACGAAGCGTGGCGGGTTTGACGACCGGGGAGAAGGTCTCCGAGAAGTCGACACCGGCACATTGTGCAAAACCTCGAACAACCCAGTGGGCCTTGTACCTGTCCAGAGAGCCATCGGGAAGAAGCTCATGCCGAAATACCCACTTGCCGGTGATGATGTTGGCGCCAGGGGGGCGAGGGACCAACCTCGAGGCCCGGTTGGCGACGAGAGCATCGTACTCAGCACGCATAGTCGCTAGCCAGTGTGAATCACTCAGTGCAGAACGCATCGAGCGCGGTACTGGAGAGATGACCATGATGCTGAGATTCTGATAGCGAGGGTTCGGTCGATGGATCTCGTCTTTAGCATGTGTCACCATAGAGTGATGAGGCGGCGGAGGCGGGGGCCTGATACGTCCATTTTGCATCATTCATTTATATCAATATTTATTGTATTGTGGAATGTTATTACACATTATATATCAATACTTATGGCTATTTTCTCTTATTTTATAAGGTTTACCATGAAGAGGGGGAATGCCGGCAGCTGGAATTCTGGCTAGAAAAGGAGCAAACATTTGAAACCTATTCTGCACTGCTCCAAAAGACCTGAAACTCAACGAAACTTATTTTTGGAATTAATAAGAATTATTGAGCGAAAGAAACAACTCAGGGGGTCCACACCCTGGCCAGGAGGGTGGGGGCGCGCCCACCCCTACTGGGCGCGCCCCCTGTCTCCTGGGCCCCCTGGTGGCCCTCCGGTGTCCATCTTCTGCTATATGAAGGCTTTTACCCTGGAAAAAATCGTGGGCAATCTTACGGGACGAAACTCCGCCGCCACGAGGCGGAACCTTGGCGGAACCAATCTAGAGCTCCGGCAGAGCTGTTCTGCCGGGGACACTTCCCTTTGGGAGGGGGAAATCATCACCATCGTCATCACCAACGATCCTCCCATCGGGAGAGGGTCAATCTCCATCAACATCTTCACCAGCACCATCTACTCTCAAACCCTAGTTCATGTCTTGTATCCAATCTTGTATCCAAAACCACAAATTGGTACCTGTGGGTTGCTAGTAGTGTTGATTACTCCTTGTAGTTGATGCTTATTGGTTTACTTGGTGGAAGATCATATGTTTTGATCCTTAATGCATATTATTACACCTCTTATTATGAACATGAATATGCTTTGTGAGTAGTTACTTTTGTTCCTGAGGACATGGGTGAAGTCTTGCTATTAGTAGTCATGTGAATTTGGTATTCGTTCGATATTTTGATGAGATGTATGTTGTCTTTCCTCTAGTGGTGTTATGTGAACGTCGACTGCATGACACTTCACCATTATTTGGGCCTAGAGGAAGGCATTGGGAAGTAATAAGTAGATGATGGGTTGCTAGAGTGACAGAAGCTTAAACCCTAGTTTATGCGTTGCTTTGTAAGGGGCTGATTTGGATTCATATGTTTAATGTTGTGGTTAGGTTTACCTTAATACTTCTTTTGTAGTTGCGGATGCTTGCAATAGGGGTTAATCATAAGTGGGATGCTTGTCCAAGTAAGGGCAGTACACAAGCACCGGTCCACCCACATATCAAATTATCAAAGTACCGAACGCGAATCATATGAGCGTGATGAAAACTAGCTTGACAATAATTCCCATGTGTCCTTGGGAGCGCTTTTCTCATTATAAGAAATTGTCCAGGCTTGTCCTTTGCTACAAAAATGATTGGGCCACCTTGCTGCACTTTATTTACTTTCATTGCTTGTTGATGTCTACTACACAACCTTCTTCTTGTAGACGTTGTTGGGCCTGCAAGTGCACAGGTTTGTAGGACAGTAGCAAATTTCCCTCAAGTGGATGACCTAAGGTTTATCAATCCGTGGGAGGCGTAGGATGAAGATGGTCTCTCTCAAACAACCCTGCAACCAAATAACAAAGAGTCTCTTGTGTCCCCAACACACCCAATACAATGGTAAATTGTATAGGTGCACTAGTTCGGCGAAGAGATGGTGATACAAGTGCAATATGGATGGTAGATAAAGGTATTTGTAATCTGAAATTATAAAAACAGGAAGGTAACTAATGATAAAAGTGAGCATAAACGGTATTGCTATGATAGGAAACAAGGCCTAAGGTTCATACTTTCACTAGTGCAAGTTCTCTCAACAATAATAACATAGATAAATCATATAACATTCCCTCAACATGCAACAAAGAGTCACTCCAAAGCCACTAATAGCGGAGAACAAATGAAGAGATTATGGTAGGGTACGAAATCACCTCAAAGTTATCCTTTCTATTCTATCTATTCAAGAGTTCGTAGTAAAATAACATGAAGCTATTCTTTCCGCTCAATCTATCATAGAGTTCATACTAGAATAACACCTTAAGACACAAATCAACCAAAACCCTAATGTCACCTAGATACTCCATTGTCACCTCAAGTATCCGTGGGCATGATTATACGATATGCATCACACAATCTCAGATTCATCTATTCAACCAACACAAAATACTTCAAAGAGTGCCCCAAAGTTTCTACCGGAGAGTCAAGACGAAAACGTGTGCCAACCCCTATGCATAGGTTCATGGGTGGAACCCGCAAGTTGGTCACCAAAACATACATTAAGTGGCACATGATATCCCATTGTCACCACAGATAAGCACGGCGAGACATACATCAAGTGTTCTCAAGTCAATAAAGACTCAACCTGATAAGCTAACTTCAAAGGGAAAACTCAATCCATTACAAGAGAGTAGAGGGGGAGAAACATCATAAGATCCAACTATAATAGCAAAGCTCGCGATACATCAAGATCGTGCCATAGAGGGAACACGAGAGAGAACACGAAAGAGAGATAGATCAAACACATAGCTACTGGTACATACCCTCAGCCTCGAGGGTGAACTACTCCCTCCTCGTCATGGAGAGCGCCGGGATGACGAAGATGGCCACCGGTGAGGGATCCCCCCATCCGGCAGGGTGCCGTAACGGGCTCCCGAGAGGTTTTTGGTGGCTACAGAGGCTTGCGGCGGCGGAACTCCTGATATATCTTTGTTCTTGGTGTTTTTAGGGTACGTGGGCTTATATAGGCGAAATAGGTTGGTCTGGGGATGCTCGAGGGGTCCACGAGATAGGGGGGCGCGCCCAGGAGGGGTGGGCGTGCCCTCCTATTTCCTGGCCTCCTCGAGGGTCTTCTGACGTGAACTCCAAGTCTCCAGGATCATATTCTTCCCAAAAATCACGCTGCCGAAGGTTTCATTCCGTTTGGACTCCGTTTGATATTCCTTTTCTTCGAAATACTGAAGCAGGCAATAAAACAGCAATATGGGCTGGGCCTCCGGTTAATAGGTTAGTCCCAAAAGTAATATAAAGTGTATAATAAAGCCCGTAATCATCCAAAATAGATAATAAAATAGCATGGAACAATAAAAAATTATAGATACGTTGGATATGTATCAAGCATCCCCAAGCTTAATTCCTGCTCATCCTCGAGTAGGTAGATGATAAAAACATAATTTTTGATGTGGAATGCTACCTAGCATAATTCTCAATGTAATTTCTCTTTATTGTGGCATGATTGTTCAGATCCAAATGATTCAAAATAAAAGTTCATATTGACAAAAGAAATAGTAACACTTCAAGCATACTAATAAAAGCAATCATGTCTTCTCAAAATAACATGGCTAAAGAAAGTTCATCCCTACAAAATCATATAGTTAGGCTATACTTCATTTTCGTCACACAAAGATGTTCCCAACTTCTGTACCCCCGATGACAAGCCAAGCAATTGTTTCGTACTTAAAATAATCTCAAACTTTTTCAACCTTCACGCAATACATGAGCGTGAGCCATGGATATAGCACTATGTGTGGAATAGAATAATGATTGGGGATTGTGTGGAGAAGACAAAAAGGAGAAAGTCTCACATTGACGAGGATAATCAACGAGCTATGGGAATGCCCATCAATTGATGTCAACATGAGGAGTAGGGATTGCCATGCAACGGATGCACTAGAGCTATAAATGAAAGCTCAACAAAAGAAAACTAGTGGGTGTGCATCCAACTTGCTTGCTCATGAAGACCTAGGGCATTTGAGAAAGCCCATCGTAGGAATATACAAGCCAAGTTCTATAATGAAAAATTCCCACTAGTGTATGAAAGTGACAGCATATGAGACTCTCTATATGAAGAACAAGGTGCTACTTTGAAGCACACGTGTGGAAAAAGAGATAGTAGCATTGCCCCTTTATTTATTTTCTTTTTTCTTTTTTTTCTTTTTTTTCTTTTTTTCCTTGGCCTTTCTTTTTTTTGGCCTTTTTTTTCTTTTGGGCAATGCTCTAATAATGATGATCATCACACTTTTGTTTATTACAACATGAATTACAACTCGAAAACTAGAACAAGATATGACTCTATATGAATGCCTCTGGCGGTGTACCGGGATGGTGCAATGAATCAAGAGTGACATGTATAAAAAATTATGCATGGTGGCTTTGCCACAAATACGATGTCAACTACATGATCATGCAATGGCAATATGACAAAAGTAATCTATGTCATGATGATGATGAACGGAACGGTGGAAAGTTGCATGGCAATATATCTCAGAATGACTATGGAAATGCCATAAATAGGTAGGTATGGTGTCTGTTTTGAGGAAGATATAAGGAGGTTTATGTGTGATAGAGCATATCATATCACGGGGTTTGGATGCACCGGCGAAGTTTGCACCAACTCTTAAAGTGAGAAAGGGCAATGCACGGTACCAAAGAGGCTAGCAATGATGGAAAGGTAAAAGTGCGTATAATCCATGGACTCAACATTAGTCAAAAGAAATCATATACTTATTGCAAAAATTTAGAAGTCATCGAAAACCAAGCACTACGCGCAGGCTCCTAGGGGGATAGATTGGTAGGAAAAGACCATCGCTCGTCCCCGACCGCCACTCATAAGGATGCACAAGCCAGGTACACTTCATGTTTCAAATTTGCTACACAACTTTAACCATACATGCATGCTACGGGACTTGCTAACTTCAACACAAGCATTCTTTAAATTCATAATCACCCAACTAGCATGACTTTAATATCACTACCTCCATATCTCAAAACAATTATCAAGTATCAAATTGATCATAGCATCCAATTCACCTCCTATGAGAGTTTTCGTTCAAATTACCATGCTATTTAAGAATCTCAAAATAATATAAGTGAAGTATGAGAGTTCATTAATTTCTAAAAAATAAAACCACCGCCGTGCTCTAAAAAGATATAAGTAAAGCACTAGAGTAAATGACAAACTACTCCAAAAAGATATAAGTGAAGATCAATGAGTAGTTAAATAATTATGTAACTATCTGAAGACTCCCTCCCATTAAATAATTTAAGATCTTGGTATTTTATTCAAACAGCAATCAAAGAAAAATAAAATGACATTGCAAGGATAGCACAACTCATGTGAAGAAGCAAAAAATTAGGTTCAACCGATACTAACCGATAGTTGTTGAAGAAGAAAGGTGGGATGCCTACCGGGGCATCCCCAAGCTTAGATGCTTGAGACTTCTTGAAATATTATCTTGGGGTGCCTTGGGAATCCCCAAGCTTGAACTTTTGTGTTTCCTTAATTCCTCTCATATCATGGTTTCCTAAATCTCAAAAACTTCATCCACACCAAACTCAACAAGAACTCGTGAGATAAGTTAGTATAAAACAATGCAAAACCTCATCATCTTCTACTGTAACAAATCACTAAAATTATTATTCAACATTGAATAGTAAATGTCTCTGCATATTTAATACTCCCATCATCAAATAGAATCATTAAACAAGCAAACATATGCAAAAAATGTAAACATAACAGCAATCTGCCAAAATAGTATAGTCTGTAAAGAATGCAAGATTCATCATACTTCCCTAACTCCAAAAATTATCATAAAAATACTACGCTGTATAAGATTTATCAGAGATCAATATTCAAGAAGATTCAACATTATATCACTCTCTGACTTTTCTAGGGAATTTTTGCAACAGCGGTAAACTTTCTGTTTTCAAACAGCAACATGTATACTAGCAAAATAAGCATGGTAAAGGCTATCCTTGACATTTTTATTGAAAATAAAGAAGCAAAACATTATTATATAAAAGCAAGCAAATACTAACAAAAGAAAATGACACTCCAAGCAAAACACATATCATGTGGCGAATAAAAATATAGCTCCAAGTAAAGTTACCGATGAACAAAGACGAAACAGGGGATGCCTTCCGGGGCATCCCCAAGCTTAGGCGATTGGTTGTCCTTGAATATTACCTTGGGGTGCCTTGGGCATCCCCAAGCTTAGTCTCTTACCAGTCCTTATTCCATAGTCCACCGAATCCTTACCCAAAACTTTAAAACTTCAACCACACAAAACTCAACACAAAACTCGTAAGCTCCGTTAGTAAAAGAAAACAAACCACCACTTTAAGGTACTATAATAAACTAATTCCTTATTCATACTGGTGTTAAACCTACTATATCCAAGTTCTCTATGGTTCATACCCTTACATACTAGCCATAGATTCATCAAAATAAGCAAACAACACAATGAAAACAGAATCTGTCAAAAATAGAACAGTCTGTAGCAATCTGTATCAAACGTATACTTATGGAATCCCACAAATTCTGAAATAAATTGGCCTGAGGAATTTGTCTATTAATCATCTGCAAAAAGAATCAACCTAAAATCACTCTTCAGTAAAAAATGGCAGCTAATCTCGTGAGCGCTAAAGTTTCTGTTTTTTTACAGCAAGATCATATAGACTTCACCAAAGTCTTCCCAAAGGCTCTACTTGGCACAAACACTAATTAAAACATAAAACTACATCTAACCAGAGGCTAGATGAATTATTTATTACTAAACAGTAACAAAAATTAAGAAACAAAAATAAAGTTGGGTTGCCTCCCAACAAGCGCTTTTCTTTAATGCTTTTCTAGCTAGGCATGATGATGACAATGATGCTCACATAAAAGATAAGAATTGAAACATAAAGAGAGCATCATGAAGAATATGACTAGCACATTTAAGTCTAAACCACTTCCTATGCATAGGGATTTTGTGAGCAAACAACTTATGTGAACAATAATCAACTAGCATAGGAAGGTACAACAAGCATAGCTTCAAAATTTTCAACACATAGAGAGGAAACTTGATATTATGGCAATTCCTACAAGCATATATTCCTCCCTCATAATAATTTTCAGTAGTATCATGAACGAATTCAAAAATATAACCAGCACCTAAAGTATTCTTTTTATGATCTACTTGCATAGAAATTTTACTACTCTCCACATAAGCAAATTTATTCTCATCAATAGTAGTGGGAGCAAACTCAACAAAATAACTATCATGTGAGGCATAATCCAATTGAAAACTAAAATCATGATGAAAAGTTTCATGGTTATCATTATTCTTAATAGCATACAAGTCATCACAATAATCATCATAGATAGCAACTTTGTTCTCATAATCAATTGGAACCTCTTCCGAAATAGTGGAATCATCACTAACTAAAGTTGACACTCTTCAAAATCCACTTTCATATTCATCACAATAAGATTCAATATGCTCCAAAATAGTGGGATCAAAACTACCTAAAGTTGAAAATCTTCCAAACCCACTTTCATCAATATAATCATCATAAATAGGAGGCATGCTTTCATCATAATAAATATTCTCATCAAAACTTGGGGGACAAAAAATATCATATTCATCAGACATAGCATCCCCAAGCTTGTGGCTTTGCATATCATTAGCATCATGGATATTCAAGGAATTCATACTAACAACATTGCAATCATGCTCATCATTCAAAGATTTAGTGCCAAACATTTTATAGATTTCTTCTTCTAGCACTTGAGCACCATTTTCCTTACCATCATTCTCACGAAAGATATTAAAAAGATGAAGCGTATGAGACAAACTCAATTCCATTTTTTTGTAGTTTTATGTTATAGACTAAACTAGTGATAAAACAAGAAACAAAAAGATTCGATTGCAAGATCTAAAGATATACCTTCAAGCACTCACCTCCCCGGCAACGGCGCCAGAAAAGAGCTTGATGTCTACTACGCAACCTTCTTCTTGTAGACGTTGTTGGGCCTGCAAGTGCACATGTTTGGAGGACAGTAGCAAATTTCCATCAAGTGGATGACCTAAGGTTTATCAATCCGTGGGAGGCGTAGGATGAAGATGGTCTCTCTCAAACAACCCTGCAACCAAATAACAAAGAGTCTCTTGTGTCCCCAACACACCCAATATAATGGTAAATTGTATAGGTGCACTAGTTCGGCGAAGAGATGGTGATACAAGTGCAATATGGATGGTAGATGAAGGTATTTGTAATCTGAAATTATAAAAACAGCAAGGTAACGAATGATAAAAGTGAGCATAAACGGTATTGCAATTATAGGAAACAAGGCCTAAGGTTCATACTTTCACTAGTGCAAGTTCTCTCAACAATAATAACATAGATAGATCATATAACAATCCCTCAACATGCAACAAAGAGTCACTCCAAAGCCACTAATAGCGGAGAACAAATGAAGAGATTATGGTAGGGTACGAAACCACCTCAAAGTTATCCTTTCTATTCTATCTATTCAAGAGTTCGTAGTAAAATAACATGAAGCTATTCTTTCCGCTCAATCTATCATAGAGTTCATACTAGAATAACACCTTAAGACACAAATCAACCAAAACCCTAATGTCACCTAGATACTCCATTGTCACCTCAAGTATCCGTGGGCATGATTGTACGATATGCATCACACAGTCTCAGATTCATCTATTCAACCAACACAAAGTACTTCAAAGAGTGCCCCAAAGTTTCTACCGGAGAGTCAAGACGAAAATGTGTGCCAACTCCTATGCATAGGTTTATGGGCGGAACTCACAAGTTGGTCGCCAAAACATAAATCAAGTGGCACATGATATCCCATTGTCACCACAGATAAGCACGGCGAGACATACATCAAGTGTTCTCAAGTCATTAAAGACTCAATCCGATAAGATAACTTCAAAGGGAAAACTCAATCCATTACAAGAGAGTAGAGGGGGAGAATCATCATAAGATCCAACTATAATAGCAAAGCTCACAATACATCAAGATCGTGCCATAGAGGGAACACGAGAGAGAACACGAGAGAGAGAGATCAAACACATAGCTACTGTTACATACCCTCAGCCTTGAGGGTGAACTACTCCCTCCTCGTCATGGAGAGCGCCAGGATGATGAAGATGGCCACTTGTGAGGGATCCCCCCCACCTCCGGCAGGGTGCCGGAACGGGCTCCCGAGAGGTTTTTGGTGGCTACAGAGGCTTGCGGCGGCGGAACTCCCGATCTATCTTTGTTCTTGGTGATTCTAGGGTATGTGGGCTTATATAGGCGAAATAAGTCGGTCGGGGGGTGCTCGAGGGGTCCACGAGACAGGGGGGCGCGCCCAGGAGGGGTGGGCGCGCCCTCATATCTACTGGCCTCCTCGAGGGTCTTCTGACATGAACTCCAAGTCTCCAGGATCATATTCTTCCCAAAAATCATGCTGCCGAAGGTTTCATTCCGTTTGGACTCCGTTTGATATTCCTTTTCTTCAAAATACTGAAACAGGCAATAAAACAGCAATATATGTTGGGCCTCCAGTTAATAGGTTAGTCCCATAAGTAATATAAAAGTGTATAATAAAGCCCGTAATCATCCAAAATAGATAATAAAATAGCATGGAACAATAATAAATTATAGATACGTTGGAGACGTATCACTTGTTACTCGTTACAATTTATCTTATCACAAAACTATCTATTACCTACAATTTAAGTGCTTGCAGAGAAAACCTTACCGAAAATCGCTTATCATTTCCTTCTGCTCCTCGTTGTGTTCGACACTCTTACTTATCGAAAGGACTACGATAGATCCTCTACACTTGTGGGTCATCAAGACTCTTTTCTAGCGCCGTTGCCGGGGAGTGTAGCGCTCTTGGTGAGTGGAACTTGGTAAGGAAACATTCATATAGTGTGCTGAAATTTTCTGTTACTTGTTACTATGGAAACTAATCCTTTGAGGGGCTTGTTCGGGGCATCTTCGCCTCGACCAGTAGAGCACATAGTTGCTCCTCAACCTACTGAACCTACTGAAAATGTTTACTTTGAGATTCCTTCGGGTATGGTAGAGAAACTGCTAGCTAATCTATTTGCAGGAGATGGAACATTGCATCCCGATTTACACCTTATCTTTGTGGATGAAGTTTGTGGATTATTTAAGCTTGCAGGTATTCCCAATGATGATTTCAAAAGGAGGTCTTCCCTTTATCTTTGAAGGGAGATGCATTGACATGGTATAGGCTACGTGATGATACGGGATCTTGGAATTATAAACGATTGAAGTTGGAATTTCACCAGAAGTTCTATCCTATGCATCTTGTTCATCATGATCGTAATTACATATATAATTTCTGGCCTCGCGAAGGAGAAAGCATCGCTCAAGCTTGGGGGAGGCTTAAGTCAATGTTATATTCATGCCCCAATCATGAGCTCTCAAGAGAAATGATTATTCAAAAAAATTATGTTCGGCTCAATGATCGCACCATGCTCGATACTTCCTGTGCTGGTTCTTATATGCTGAACACTATTGAACTCAAATGGGACTTGTTGGAAAGAATTAAACACAACTCTGAAGATTGGGGTTCCGACGATGGTAAGGACTCAGGTATGACACCTAAGTTTGATTGTGTTAAATCTTTTATGGATACCGATGCTTTTAGTGGATTTAGCGCTAAATATGGACTTGACTCTGAGATAGTAGCTTCTTTCTGTGAATCTTTTGCTACTCACATGATCTCCCTAAGGACAAGTGGTTTAAATATAATCCTCCCGTTGAAGTAAAAGCAGTTGCACCTATTACAGTTGAAGAAAAGACTATCACTTATAATGATCCTATTGTTCCTACTACTTATGTTGCGAAACCACCTTTTCCTGCTAGGATAAAGGATCATGCTAAAACTTCGACTGTTGTTCGTAAGAGTAATACTAGAACTTATACACCTCCTGAGCAAATTAAAGTTGAACCTAGTATTGCCATGGTTAAAGATCTCTTGGATGATAATTTAGATGGGCATGTTATTTATTTCTGTGATGAAGCTGCTAATATTGCAAAACCAGATGCTAAGATACATAGACCCGTTGTAGGCATGCCTGTTATTTCTGTTAAAATAGGAGATCATTATTATCATGGCTTATGTGATATGGGTGCTAGTGCTAGTGCAATACCCTATGACTTATATAAAGAGGTTATGCATGATATTGCACCTGTTGAGTTAGAAGATATTGATGTTACAATTAAGCTTGCCAATAGAGATACTATTAGGCCTTTTGGGGTTGTTAGAGATGTTAAAGTCTTGTGTGGGAAGGTTAAATACCCTGCTGATTTTTTGTTCTTGGTTCCCCAAAAGATGACTTTTGTCCCATTATATTTGGTAGACCCTTCTTGAACACTGTTAAGGCTAAGATTGATTGTGAAAAGGATGTTGTTACGATTGGCTTGGATGATATGACTCATGAGTTTAATTTTGCTAAATTTCGTAGACAACCCCATGATAAAGAATTACCTAGTAAAGATGAAATAATTGGTCTTGCTTCTATTGCCGTGCCTCCTACTGATCCGTTAGAACAATATTTGCTAGACCATGAAAATGATATGTTTATGAAAGAAAGAAGGGAAATAGATGAAGTGTTCCTTAAACAGGAACCTATTCTGAAACATAACCTTCCCGTTGAAATTCTAGGGGATCCCCCTCCACCCAAGGGTGATCCCGTGTTTGAGCTCAAACCATTACCTAATAATCTTAAGTATGCTTATCTTGATGAAAAGAAGACATATCCTGTTGTTATTAGTGCTAACCTTTTAGAACAAGAAGAAGAAAGATTATTGCAAACTCTGAAGAAGCACCGTGCTGCTATTGGATATACTCTGGATGATCTCAAGGGCATTAGTCCTACTCTATGCCAACAAAAAATTAAAGTGGAAAAATATGCCTAACCAGTCAGAGATCCTCAACGAAGATTAAATCCTAAGATGAAAGAAGTGGTAAGAAATGAGATACTAAAGCTCCTCAAGGTAGGTATAATTTATCCCATTGCTGATAGTGAATGGGTAAGCCCTGTCCATTGTGTCCCTAAAAAGGGAGGTATTACTGTTGTTCCTAATGATAAAGATGAACTGATTCCGCACAGAATTATTACAGGTTATAGGATGGTAATTGATTTCCGTAAATTAAATAAAGATACTAAGAAAGATCATTACCCTTTACATTTTATTGATCAAATGCTAGAAAGACTATCCAAACATACACATTTCTGCTTTCTAGATGGTTATTCTGGTTTCTCTCAAATACCTGTGTCAGCGGAAGATCAATCAAAAACTACTTTTACTTGCCCTTTCGGTACTTTTGCTTATAGACGTATGCCTTTTGGTTTATGTAATGCACCTGCTACCTTTCAAAGATGTATGATGGCTATATTCTCTGACTTTTGTGAAAAGATTTGTGAGGTATTCATGGATGACTTCTCCGTTTATGGATCCTCTTTTGATGATTGCTTGAGCAACCTTGATCGAGTTTTGCAGAGATGCGAAGACACTAGTCTCGTCTTGAATTGGGAAAAGTGTCACTTTATGGTTAATGAAGGCATTGTCTTGGGGCACAAAATCTCCGAGAGAGGTATTGAAGTTGATAAAGCTAAAGTTGATGCTATTGAAAAGATGCCATGTCCTAAGGACATAAAAGGTATAAGAAGTTTCCTTGGTCATGCCGGTTTTTATAGGAGGTTCATTAAGGACTTTTATAAAATCTCTAGGCCTCTGACTAATTTATTGCAAAAATATATTCCTTTTGTCTTTGATGATGATTGTGCAGAAGCATTTGAAATACTTAAGAAAGCTTTGATCACTGCACCTATTGTTTAGCCACCTGATTGGAATTTACCTTTTGAAATTACGCGTGATGCTAGTGATTATGCTGTAGGTGCTGTTCTAGGGCAAAGAGTTGATAAGAAATTGAATGTTATCCAGTATGCTAGTAAGACTCTTGATGCTGCCCAGAGAAATTATGCTACTACTGAAAAATAATTCTTAGTAGTTGTGTTTGCATGTGATAAGTTTAGACCTTATATTGTTGATTCCAAAGTTACTATTCACACTGATCATGCTGCTATTAAATATCTTATGGAAAACAAAGATGCTAAGCCTAGACTCATTAGATGGTTTCTCTTGCTCCAAGAATTTGGTTTGCATATTATTGATAGAAAGGGAGCTGAGAACCCTGTTGCAGACAACTTGTCTAGGTTAGAGAATGTTCTTGATGACTCACTGCCTATTGATGATAGCTTTCCTGATGAACAATTAGCGGTCATTAATGCTTCTCGTACTGCTCCTTGGTATGCTGATTATGCTAATTAAATTGTTGCTAAATTTATACCACCTAGTTTCACATAATAGCAAAAGAAAAAGTTCATTTATGATTTAAGACATTATTCCTGGGATGACCCACACCTTTATAAAGAAGAAGTAGATGGTGCTATTAGACGTTGTGTACCTGAGCATGAACAGGAACAGATCATGCGTAAGTGTCACTCTGAATCATATGGAGGACACCACGCTGGAGACAGAACTGCACATAAGGTATTGCAATCCGGTTTTTTTTTGGCCTACTCTCTTCAAAGATGCCCGTAAGTTTGTTTTGTCTTGTGATGAATGTCAAAGAATTGGTAATATTAGTAGACGTCAAGAAATGCCTATGAATTATTCTCTTGTTATTGAACCATTTGATGTTTGGGGCTTTGATTATATGGGACTGCTACATCTTGAGCTAGCGTTGGTTTTCCCCGAAGAGGAGAGGGTGATGCAGCAAGTGTAGCGTAAGTATTTCCCTCAGTTTTTGAGAACCAAGGTATCAATCCAGTAGGAGGCTCCTCAAAAGTCCCACGCGCCTACACAAACGAACTGAGAACTCGCAACCAACTCAATAAAGGGGTTGTCAATCCCTTCACGGCCACTTGCGAAAGTGAGATCTGATAGAGAAAGTATGATAAGATAAATACATTTTTGGTATTTTATAATATAGATGCAAAAGGTAAGATGCAAATAAAAGTAGATTGAAAGCAAATATGATAAGAGATAGACCCGGGGGCCATAGGTTTCACTAGAGGCTTCTCTCAAGAGCATAAGTATTACGGTGGGTGAACAAATTACTGTCAAGCAATTGATAGAAAAGCGCATACTTATGAGATTATCTAGGCATGATCATGTATATAGGCATCACGTCCATAACAAGTAGACCGACTCCTGCCTGCATCTACTACTATTACTCCACACATCGACTGCTATCCAGCATGCATCTAGAGTATTAAGTTCATAAGAACAAAGTAACGCATTAAGCAAGATGACATGATGTAGAGGGATAAACTCATGCAATATGATAAATTGTTATCCTTGATGGCAACAATACAATACGTGTCTTGCAACCCTTTCTGTCACTTGGTAAGAACACCGCAAGATTGAACCCAAAGCTAAGCACTTCTCCCATGGCAAGAAAGATCAATCTAGTAGGCCAAACCAAACCGATAATTCGAAGAGACTTGCAAAGATAACTCAATCATACATAAAAGAATTCAGAGAAGATTCAATTAATATCCATAGATAAATCTGATCATAAACCCACAATTCATCGCATCTCGACAAACACATCGCAAAAAGAGATTACATCGAATAGATCTCCACAAGAGAGGGGGAGAACATTGTATTGAGATCCAAAAAGAGAGAAGAAGCCATCTAGCTAATAACTATGGACACGTAGGTCTGTAGTAAACTACTCACAACTCATAGGAGGGGCAAGGATGTTGATGTAGAGGCCCTCCGTGGTCGATTCCCCCTCCGGCAGAGTGCCGACGAAGGCTCCAAGATGGGATCTCGCGGATACAGAAGGTTACGGTGATGGAAATTGTGTTTCGTGGTGCCCCTGGATGTTTTTGGGGTCTGTAGGTATATATAGGAGGAAGAAGTACGTCGGTGGACGCCCGAGGGGCCCACGAGACAGGGGGGCGCGCCCTACAGGGGGGGTGCCCTCCTATCTCGTGGAGGCTCCGGTTGTTTCTTGACTTGCACTCCAAGCTCTCCGGATCTTGTTCGTTCCAAAAATCACGCTCCCGAAGGTTTCATTCCATTTGGACTCCGTTTGATATTCCTTTTCCTCGAAATACTGAAATAGGCCGAAAAAAACAGCAATATGGGCTGGGCCTCCAGTTAGTAGGTTAGTCCCAAAAATGATATATATGTATAAATAAAGCCCATAAATATTCAAAACAGGTAATATAATAGCATGGAACAATAAAAAATTATAGATACGTTGGAGACGTATCAAGCATCCCCAAGCTTAATTCCTGCTCGTCCTCGAGTAGGTAAATGATAAAAAGAGAATTTTTGATGTGGAATGCTACCTAGCATAATTTTCAATGTAATTTTCTTTAATGTGGCATGAATTTTCAGATCCAAATAATACAAAATAAAAGTTCATATTGACATAAGAAATAGTAATACTTCAAGCATACTAAGCAAAGTAACCATGTCTTCTCAAAAAACATGGCCAAAGAAAGTTATCCCTACAAAATCATATAGTCTGGCTATTGCTCTATCTTCATCACACAAAGTATTTAATCATGCACAACCCCGATGACGAGCCAAGCAATTGTTTCATACTTTAATAATCTCAAACTCTTTCAACTTTCATGAAATACATGAGCGTGAGCCATGGACATAGCACTATATGTGGAATAGAATGGTGGTTGTGGGGAAGACAAAAAAGGAGAAGATAGTCTCACATCAACTAGGCGTATCAACAGGCTATGGAGATGCCCATTAATATATATCAATGTGAGTGAGTAGGGATTGCCATGCAGCGGATGCACTAGAGCTATAAATATATGAAAGCTCAAAAAATAAAACTAGTGGGTGTGCATCCAACTTGCTTGCTCACGAAGACCTAGGGAATTTTGAGGAAGCCCATCATTGGAATATACAAGCCAAGTTCTATAATGAAAAATTCCCACTAATATATGAAAGTGACAACATATGAGACTCTCTATCATGAAGATCATGGTGCTATTTTGAAGCACAAGTGTGGAAAAAGAGATAGTAGCATTGTCCCTTCTCTCTTTTTCTCTCATTCTTTTTTTCTCTCTTCTTTTTTTTCTTCTCTTTGGCCTTCTCTTTTTTTCTGTTCCTTTTTGGCCTTTCTCTTTTTTTTCTTTTTGTAAAGTCCGAAGTCTCATCCCGACTAGTGGGGGAATCATAGTCTTCATCATCCTTTCCTCACTAGGACAATGCTCTAATAATGGAGATCATCACACTTTTATGGATTTACAACTCAAAAATTACAACTCAAAGCTAGAACAAGATATGACTCTATGTGAATGCCTCCAGCGGTATACCGGGATATGCAATGAATCAAGAGCGACATGTATGAAGATTATGATGGTGGCTTTGCCACAAATACAATGTCAACTACATGATCATGCAAAGAGCAATATGACAATGATGAAACGTGTCATAATAAACGGAACGGTGGAAAGTTGCATGGCAATATATCTCGGAATGGCTATGGAAATGCCATAATAGGTAGGTATGGTGGCTATTTTGAGGAAGGTATATGTTGGGTGTACGGTACCGGCAAAAGTTGCACGGTACAAGAGAGGCTAGCAATAATGGAAGGGTGAAAGGGTGCGTATAATCCATGGACTCAACATTAGTCAAAAGAACTCATATACTTGTTGTAAAAATTTAGAAGTCATCAAAAACCAAAGCACTACGTGCATGCTCCTAGGGGGATAGATTGGTAGGAAAAGACCATCGCTTGTCCCCGACTGCCACTCATAAGGAAGACATTCAATAAATAAAATTGTGCTCGAACTTCATCACAAAGCGGTTCACCATACGTGCATGCTACGGGAATCACAAACTTCAATACAAGCATTCTTTAAATTCATAATCACCCAACTAGCATGACTTTAATATCACTACCTCCATATCTCGAAACAATTATCAAGCATCAAATTGATCATAGCATCCAATTCACTTTCTATGATAGTTTTTATTATACCCAACTTGAATGCTCATAATTCTAGGACCAAATTTGTAACCATAGGAAATACCATGCTGTTCTAAGAGACTCTCAAAATAATATAAGTGAAGTATGAGAGACTAGCAATTTCTTCAAAATTAATCCACCACCATGCTCTAAAAGATATAAGTGAAGCACTAGAGCAAAACTAACAAGCTCAAAAGATATAAGTGAAGTACATAGAGTATTCTAGCAAATTCTAATCAAATAGGCTTCTCCCAAAAGGTTTGTACAGCAAGGATGATTGTGGTAAACTAACAAGCACAGACCAATATAATACACGACGCTCCAAGCAAAACACATATCATGTGGCGAATAAAAATATAGCTCCAAGTAAAGTTACCAATGAACGAAGACGAAAGAGGGGATGCCTTCCCGGGGCATCCCCAAGCTTAGGCTTTTGGATATTCTTGAATATCTTGGGGTGCCTTGGGCATCCCCAATCTTAGGCTCTTGCCACTCTTTATTCCATAGTCCATAAAAGCTTTACCCAAAACTTGAAAACTTCACAACACAAAACTCAACAGGAAATCTTATAAGCTCCGTTAGTGAAAGAAAACAAAACCACCACATAAGGTAATGTAATGAACTCATTATTTATTTATTTTGGTGTTAAACCTACTGTATTCCAACTTCCTTATGGTTTATAAACTAATTTATTAGCCATAGATGCATTGAAATAAGCAAACAACACACGAAAAACAGAATCTGTCAAAAACAGAACAGTCTGTAGCAATCTGTAACTAACCCAAACTTCTGGAACTCTAAAACTCCTACAAAAATAGGACGTACTAGAAAATTTGTTTATTGATCACCAGAAAAAAGAATCAATGCAAAATCACATTTCTGTGATTTATTTAATTTTTTCTCGTGAGCACAAAGTTTCTGTTTTTCAGCAGAATCAAATCAATCATCATCATAGTTTATCCTATAGGTTCTACTTGGCACAAACACTAAAAAAAATATAAAAACACATCTAAACAGAAAGTAGAAACAAAATTTAACACTAAACAGGAACGAACACAAAGAACATAAAGAAAATTGGGTTGCCTCCCAACTAGCGCTATCGTTTAACGCTCCTAGCTAGGCATAAAAGCGAAGATAGATCTAACGAGTGCCATCTTTGGCACTTGATTCATAAGTAGCACGCATGATAGATTCATAAGGTAATTTGACTTTCTTTCTTGGAAAGTGCTCCATGCCTTTCTTTAAGGGAAATTGGAATCTAATGTTCCCTTCTTTCATATCGATAATCGCACCAATCGTTCTAAGGAAAGGTCTACCAAGAATAATAGGGCAAGAAATATTGCAATCTATATCAAGAACGATAAAATCTACGGGCACCAAATTTCTATTTGCAACAATAAGAACATCATTGATCCTTCCCATAGGCTTTTTAATGGTGGAATCCGCAAGGTGCAAATTCAAAGAGCAATCTTCAAGATCATGGAAACCTAGAATATCACATAAAGTTTTCGGAATCGTGGAAATACTAGCACCCAAATCACACAAAGCAAAACACTCATAATCTTTAATTCTAATCTTTATAGTAGGTTCCCACTCATCATTAAGTTTTCTAGGTATAGAAACTTCCAAATTAAGTTTTTCATCATAAGATTGCATCAAGGTATCAACAATATGTTTGGTAAAAAGCTTTGTTTTGACTATAAGCATGAGGACAATTAACAATGAATTGCAAAAAGGAAATACAACCTTTTAAAGAGAAATTATCATAGTCAAATTCCTTGAAATTAGAAGTTGAGGATTCTCCAATCTCACTTTTACCAAATTTAGCATTAAGATCTAAAGACTCCGAATTCCTGGGACGCCTTCTAGGCAAAGTTGATTCATCATCAGTCCCATAATCATCAAAATTCATATTGCAAAACATAGATCTAATAGGAGACGCATCAATAACTTTAAGATCCTCATCATTATTTTCACAGAAACTAGAAGAACACGCTTTTATAAAGCTTTCTTTCTTAGCACGCAATCTAGCGGTTCTTTCCTTGCACTCATCAATGGAAATTCTCATCACTTTTAGAGACTCATTGATATCATGGTTAGGGAGAAGGTCTAAGTTTAAGAGAATCAACATCAAGCGAAAGTCTATCAACGTTCCTAGCCAAATCATCAACTTTGAGCAATTTTTCTTCAAGCAAAGCATTAAAATTCTTTTGAGAAATCTTAAATTCTTTCACACTATTCTCAAAATCAGAGGGCATCTTATTAAAATTACCATAAGAATTATTGTAGGAATTTCCATAATTATTAGAGGAATTACTAGGGAATGGTCTAGCATTAAAATTTCCTCTATAAGCATTGTTTCCAAAACTATTCCTACCAACAAAATTCACATCCATAGATTCATTATTATTCTCAATCAAGGAAGACAAAGGCATATCATTAGGATCAAGAGGAGTATTTTTAGTAGCAAACATCTTCATAAGTTCATCCATCTTTCCACTCAAAACATTGATTTCTTCTATAGCATGCACTTTTTTACTAGAAGATCTTTCGGTGTGCCATTGAGAATAATTAGCCATAATATTATCAAGAAGTTTTGTAGCATCTCCTAACGTGATTTCCATAAAGGTGCCTCCGCGGCCGAATCTAAGAGATTTCTAGAAGCAAAGTTCAAACCGGCATAAATTTTTTCTATGATCATCCATAAATTCAAACCATGAGTAGGGCAATTGCGAAGCATCAATTTCATTCTTTCCCAAGATTGGGCAACATGCTCATGATCAAGTTGTTTAAAATTCATAATATCGTTCCTAAGAGTGATGACCTTAGCGGGAGGAAAATACTTAGAGATAAAAGCATCTTCGCACTTGTTCCAAGAATCAATACTATTTTTAGGCAAAGACGAAAACCAAACTTTAGCACGATCTCTAAGTGAAAATGGAAATAATTTCAATTTAACAATATTGTTATCCGTATCTTTCTTGTTTTGCATATCACACCAATCAACAAAATTATTTAGATGGGTAGCGGCATCTTCACTAGGAAGGCCGAATTGATCTTTCATAACAAGATTCAGCAAAGCAGCATTGATTTCACAAGACTCAACATCATTAAGAGGAGCAATCGG
The DNA here is from genome assembly GCF_018294505.1 of Triticum aestivum. Classification (NCBI taxonomy): domain Eukaryota; kingdom Viridiplantae; phylum Streptophyta; class Magnoliopsida; order Poales; family Poaceae; genus Triticum; species Triticum aestivum. Next base: position 71,684,244 of record NC_057801.1, read on the forward strand.
AGTACTAAGGAAATCATTATTATTGGTATTTGAGAAATCACACAATTTGGTATTATCTTGCGCCATGGCAACAACTAATCCAACACACAAGCAAACAGAAAAATGGCAAGAAAAAAGAGAGGAGGAGATTGGGAAAGAGAGGGCGAAAAAACGGCCAGGGTGAAGTGGGGGAGAGGAAAACGAGAGGCAAACGACAAATAATGTAAATGCGAGGGAGATAGGTTTGTGATAGGTACTTGGTATGTCTTGACCTGAGCGAAGACCTCCCCGGCAACGGCGCCAGAAATCCTTCTTGCTACGTCTTGAGCTAGCGTTGGTTTTCCCCGAAGAGGAGAGGGTGATGCAGCAAGTGTAGCGTAAGTATTTCCCTCAGTTTTTGAGAACCAAGGTATCAATCTAGTAGGAGGCTCCTCAAAAGTCCCACGCGCCTACACAAACAAACTGAGAACTCGCAACCAAAGCAATAAAGGGGTTGTCAATCCCTTCACGGCCACTTGCGAAAGTGAGATCTGATAGAGAAAGTATGATAAGATAAATATATTTTTGGTATTTTGTAATATAGATGCAAAAAGTAAAGATGCAAATAAAAGTAGATTGAAAGCAAATATGATAAGAGATAGACCCGGGGGCCATAGGTTTCACTAGAGGCTTCTCTCAAGAGCATAAGTATTACGGTGGGTGAACAAATTACTGTCGAGCAATTGATAGAAAAGTGCATAGTTATGAGATTATCTAGGCATGATCATGTATATAGGCATCACGTCCATAACAAGTAGACTGACTCCTGCCTGCATTTACTACTATTACTCCACACATCGACCGCTATCCAGCATGCATCTAGAGTATTAAGTTCATAAGAATAGAGTAACGCATTAAGCAAGATGACATGATGTAGAGGGATAAAATCATGCAATATGATATAAACCCCATCTTGTTATCCTCGATGGCAACAATACAATACGTGTCTTGCAACCCTTTCTGTCACTGGGTAAGAACACCGCAAGATTGAACCCAAAGCTAAGCACTTCTCCCATGGCAAGAAAGATCAATCTAGTAGGCCAAACCAAACCGATAATTCGAAGAGACTTGCAAAGATAACTCAATCATACATAAAAGAATTCAGAGAAGATTCAATTAATATCCATAGATAAATCTGATCATAAACCCACAATTCATCGGATCTCGACAAACACACCGCAAAAAGAGATTACATCGAATAGATCTCCACAAGAGAGGGGGAGAACATTGTATTGAGATCCAAAAAGAGAGAAGAAGCCATCTAGCTAATAACTATGGACCCGTAGGTCTGTGGTAAACTACTCACAACTCATAGGAGGGGCAATGATGTTGATGTAGAGGCCCTCCGTGGTCGATTCCCCCTCCGGCAGAGTGCCGGCGAAGGCTCCAAGATGGGATCTCACAGATACAGAAGGTTACGGTGATGGAAATTGTGTTTCGTAGTGCCCCTGGATGTTTTCGGGGTCCGTAGGTATATATAGGAGGAAGAAGTACGTCGGTGGACGCCCGAGGGGCCCACGAGACAGGGGGCGCACCCTACAGGGGGGGCGCCCTCCTATCTCGTGGAGGCTCCGGTTGTTTCTTGTCTTGCACTCCAAGCTCTCCGGATCTTGTTCGTTCCAAAAATCACGCTCCCGAAGGTTTCATTCTGTTTGGACTCCGTTTGATATTCCTTTTCTTTGAAATACTGAAATAGGAAAAAACACAACAATATGGGCATGGCCTCCGGTTAGTAGGTTAGTCCCAAAAATGATATAAATGTATAAAATAAAGCCCATAAACATCCAAAATAAGTAATACAGTAGCATGGAACAATAAAAAATTATAGATACGTTGGAGACGTATCAGGGACCTTTTCCTGCCTCTAATGGTTACACACATATTTTAGTTGCTGTTGATTACGTTACTAAGTGGGTAGAAGCTATTCCAACTAGTAGTGCTGATCATAACACTTCTATTAAAATGCTTAAAGAAGTTATTTTTCCTAGGTTTGGAGTCCCTAGATATCGTATGACTGATGATGGTTCACATTTTATTCGTGGTGCTTTCCGTTAGATGCTTGCTAAGTACGATGTTAATCATAGAATCGCATCTCCTTATCATCTGCAGTCTAGAGGTCAAGTAGAGTTGAGCAATAGAGAGCTCAAATTAATTTTGCAAAAGACTGTTAATAGATCTAGAAAGAATTGGTCCAAAAAACTTGATGATGCATTATGGGCCTATAGTACTGCATACAAGAATCCTATGGGTATGGCTCCATATAAGATGGTTTATGGGAAAGCTTGCCATTTACCTCTAGAACTTGAATATAAAGCATATTGGGCTATCAAAGAGCTCAACTATGACTTCAAACTTGCCGGTGAGAAGAGGTTGTTTGATATTAGCTCACTTGACGAATAGAGAACCCAAGCCTATGAGAATGCCAAGCTACTCAAAGAAAACGTCAAACACTGGCATGACAAAAGGATACAAAAGCGTGAGTTTAACGTAGGTGATTATGTGTTATTATTCAACTCTCGTTTAAGATTTTTTGCAGGAAAACTTCTCTCTAAATGGGAAGGTCCCTACGTTATCGAGGAGGTCTATCGTTCTGGTGCCATAAAAATGAACAACTTCGAGGGCACAAGTCTGAGGGTGGTGAACGGTCAAAGAATTAAACATTATATCTCAGGTAATCCTATCAATGTTGAAACTAATATTATTGAAATTGTAACCCCTGAGGAATACATAAGGGACACTTTCCAGAATGTTCCAGACTCTGAAAAGAAATAGGTATGTGGTACGGTAAGTAAACCGACTCCAAAACAATTCTAATGGCAATTTTTATCAGTTTTGGAATATTTAATAATTTTAGGAAGAAAGAAGTAGTCCGGGAAGGACACGAGGCCTCCACGAGGGTGGAGGGCGCGCCCACCCTTACTGGGCGCGCCCCCTATCTCGTGGCCACCTCGTGTGCCTCTCAGACTCCGTTTTCTTGCATGTTACGTATTTTGGACGGTAAAAATTCATTATATAAACTCCCGAAGGTTTTGACCACCGTATCATGCAAATATCCTCTGTTTTTGTTTCAAGTTGTCCCTGTTGCAGATTTAGAGCAAGATGTCTTCTCAAGAGTCAGTCGGGGAGAGTCGGGTGTCTCACCCGACACTAGGTCCAGGAGTAAAAAGCGATGCTTATCACTTTGGACCATCAACGGAGGATGAGATGGAGGCCGACTAGAAAAGGATAGATGCCATGGAGGAAGATCAAGAAGTCACCTCTCGTCTCCAAGCAGAATTCATGATGGGGGAACTACATAGCTCGGCTATTCCAAATTCGGTCATCCCTTCCAACTTTAGATTCCTTTCTTATCAAAATATGAAAAAGAGCGTCACTTGTTCTCCAGAAGCTATGCAACATCCTTGGGTAAAGCGAGCTTTAGCCGTTACGGGCAAGCTCCGCAAAGAAATTATGGACCTCAAGCAACAAGTCAATAAGCTCGAGGAGGAGAATCGTATCCTGAGGGGCATCATTGCCAAGAAGATCATAACACTAACTGTGAAGAAGGAGGCATAATTACATGGATATGGGCACTCCCCTTGGCAACTGCCAAGCTTGGGGGAGGTGCCCCGGTATCATATCACCATCACACTCCTATATTTACCGTTTTATTTAGTTCGATCCTTTTAGTATTATCTTGATCTAGTAGATTGAAGTTTTGATATCAAGTAGCTTTGAGTTTTGCCTATGATCTCTTTATGTAATCGAGTCCGTGAGCTATCTATAATAAAGATTAGTGTTGAGTCAAGGGCTTTGCTATCTTGCTATGATCTTGAGAAAAATAGAAATAAAAAAAGAATAAAAAGAGTTCATATTGATCTTATGGATAGTGATGACTACACACATAGAAAGTATGAGGCTTAAAAGTTGTTGAGAGTTGATAAACGTAGTTTTGGTCATCGTTGCAATTAACATGAAGTAATAAGGAAAGAGAGGTTTCACATATAAATATACTATCTTGGACATCTTTTATGATTGTGAAGCACTCATTAAGTATGACATGCTGAAAGAGTCGATGTTGGACAAGGAAGACAATGTAATGGTTTATGTTTTCTCACATCTCAGTTAAAGTATATTGTCATTGATCTTCCGAACATGTTGAGCTTGCCTTTCCCCCTCATGCTAGCCAAAATTCCCAGCACCAAGTAGAGATACTACTTGTGCTTCCAAATATCCTTAAACCCAGTTTTGCCATGAGAGTCCACCATATCTACCTATGGATTGAGTAAGATCCTTCAAGTAAGTTGTCATCGGTGCAGGCAATAAAAATTGCTCTCCAAATATGCATGACTTATTATTGTGGAGAAAATAAGCTTTATACGTCTTGTTATGGAAGCAATAAAAGCGATGGACTGCATAATAAAGGTCCATATACAAGTGGCAATATAAAGTGACGTTCTTTCATACTAAAATTTTGTGTATCCAACCCTAAAAGCGCATGACAACCTCTGCTTCCCTCTGCGAAGGGCCTATCTTTTACTTTATGTTTTTACTTTATGCTTGAGTCAAGGTGATCTTCACCTTTCCCTTTTTCATTATATCCTTTGGCAAGCTCCTCGTGTTTGAAAGATCATGATATATATATCCAATTGGATGTTTGTTAGCATGGACTATTATTGTTGACATCACCTAAAGGTGAATACGTTGGGAGGCAACAAAATAAGCCCCTATCTTTCTCATTGTCCGGCTGAAACTCCATAACCACAAGTATTGCGTGAGTGTTAGCAATTGTAGAAGACTACATGATAGCTGAGTATGTGGACTTGCTGAAAAGCTCTATTCTTGACTCTTTCTGGTGTTATGATAAATTGCAATTGCTTCAATGACTGAGATTATAGTTTGTTAGTTTTCAATGAAGTTTCTGAACCATACTTGACATTGTGAATTGATTGTTACTTGAGCATAAGAAGTCATATGAAAAAATCAATTTATGTTGTTGTTATAAGAATAATCATGATACCCTCATGTTCGTATTTTATTTTTATCGACACCTCTATCTCTAAACATGTGGACATATTTTTTGATTTCGGCTTCCGCTTGAGGACAAGCGAGGTCTAAGCTTGGGGGAGTTGATACGTCCATTTTGCATCATGCTTTTATATCAATATTTATTGCATTATGGGCTGTTATTACACATTATATATCAATACTTATGGCTATTCTCTCTTATTTTATAAGGTTTACCATGAAGAGGGGGAATGCCGGCAGCTGGAATTCTGGCTGGAAAAGGAGCAAACATTGGAAACCTATTCTGCACTGCTCCAAAAGACTTGAAACTCCACGAAACTTATTTTTGGAATTAATAAGAATTTTTGAGCGAAAGAAACACCTCAGGGGGCCCACACCCTGGCTAGGAGGGTGGGGGGCGCGCCCACCCCTACTAGGCGCGTCCCCTGTCTCCTGGGCCCCCTGGTGGACCTCCGGTGTCCATCTTATGCTATATGAAGGCTTTTACCCTGGAAAAAATCATGGGCAATCTTACGGGACGAAACTCCGCCGCCACGAGGCGGAACCTTGGCGGAACCAATCTAGAGCTCTGGCAGAGCTGTTCTGCCGGGGACACTTCCCTCCGGGAGGGGGAAATCATCACCATCGTCATCACCAACGATCCTCCCATCGGGAGAGGGTCAATCTCCATCAACATCCTCACCAGCACCATCTCCTCTCAAACCCTAGTTCATCTCTTGTATCCAATCTTGTATCCAAAACCACAAATTGGTACCTGTGGGTTGCTAGTAGTGTTGATTACTCCTTGTAGTTGATGCTTATTGGTTTACTTGGTGGAAGATCATATGTTCGGATCCTTAATGCATATTATTACACCTCTGATTATGAACATGAATATGCTTTGTGAGTAGTTACATTTGTTCCTGAGGACATGGGTGAAGTCTTGCTATTAGTAGTCATGTGAATTTGGTATTCGTTCGATATTTTGATGAGATGTATGTTGTCTTTCCTCTAGTGGTGTTATGTGAACGTCGACTACATGACACTTCACCATTATTTGGGCCTAGAGGAAGGCATTGTGAAGTAATAAGTAGATGATGGGTTGCTGGAGTGACAAAAGCATAAACCCTAGTTTATGCGTTGCTTCGTAAGGGGATGATTTGGATCCATATGTTTAATGTTGTGGTTAGGTTTACCTTAATACTTCTTTTGTAGTTGCACATACTTGCAATAGGGGTTAATCATAAGTGGGATGCTTGTCCAAGTAAGGGCAGTACTGATGACCCACAAGTGTAGGGGATCTATCGTAGTCCTTTCGATAAGTAAGAGTGTCGAACCCAACGAGGAGCAGAAGGAAATGATAAGCGGTTTTCAGTAAGGTTTTCTCTGCAAGCACTGAAATAGTAGGTGATAGATAGTTTTGTGATAAGATAAATAGTAACAAGCAAAAAGTAAATAAAGTAAATAAAGTGCAGCAAGGTGGCCCAATCCTTTATGTAGCAAAGGATAAGCCTGGACAAATTCTAATAATGAAGAAGGAGCTCCCGAGGACATGTTGGGAATTACCGTGAAGCTAGTTTTCATCACGTTCGTAAGATTCACGTTCGGTACTTTGATAATTTGATATGTGGGTGGACCGGCACTTGGGTCCTGCCCTAACTTGGACAAGCATCCCACTTATGATTAACCCCTATTGCAAGCATCCGCAACTACAAAAAGGAGTATTAAGGTAAACCTAACCACAACATTAAACATATGGGTCCATATCAACTCCTAACGAAGCAACGCATAAACTAGGGTTTAAGCTTCTGTCACTCTAGCGACCCATCATCTACTTATTAATTCCCTATGCCTTCCTCTAGGCCCAAATAATGGTGAAGTGTCATGTAGTCGACGTTCACATAACACCACTAGAGGAAAGACAACATACATCTCATCAAAATATCGAACGAATACCAAATTCACATGACTACTAATAGCAAGACTTCACCCATGTCCTCAGGAACAAATGTAACTACTCACAAAGCATATTCATGTTCATAATCAGAGGAGTAATAATATGCATAAAGGATCTGAACATATGATCTTCCACCAAGTAAACCAATTAGTATCAACTACAAGGAGTAATCAACACTACTAGCAACCCACAGGTAGCAATTTGTGGTTTTGATACAAGATTGGATACAAGAGATGAACTAGGGTTTTGAGAGGAGATGGTGCTGGTGAAGATGTTGATGGAGATTGCCCCCCTCCCGATGAGAGGACCGTTGGTGATGACGTTGGTGATGATTTCCCCCTCCCGGAGGGAAGTGTCCCCGGCAGAACAGCTCTGCCAAATCCCTAGATTGATTCCGCCAAGGTTCCGCCTCGTGGCGGCGGAGTTTCGTCCCGTAAGCTTGCCCACGATTTTTTCCAGGGAAAGAGTGATGATATAGCAGAAGATGGACGCCGGAGGCCCACCAGGGGGCCCAGGAGATAGGGGGCCGCGCCCTACAAGGGGGGGGGCGCCACCCTATCTCCTGGACAGGGTGTGGGCCCCTGGCCTATTTCTTTTGCTCATAAATTCTTAATAAATCCAAAAAGTTGTTTCATGGAGTTTCAGGACTTTTGGAGTTGTGCAGAATAGGTTTCCAACGTTTGCTCCTTTTTCAGCCAGAATTCCAGCTGCCGGCATCCCCCCTCTTCATGGTAAACCTTGTAAAATAAGAGAGAATAGCCATAAGTATAGAGATATAATGTGTAGTAACAGCCCATAATGCAATAAATATTGATATAAAAGCATGATGCAAAATGGACGTATCAAGTACCCAAGCACCGGTCCACCCACATATCAAATTATCAAAGTACCGAACGCGAATCATATGAGCGTGATGAAAACTAGCTTGACGATAATTCCCATGTGTCCTCGGGAGCGCTTTTCTCATTATAAGAAATTGTCCAGGCTTGTCCTTTGCTACAAAAAGGATTGGGCCACCTTGCTGCACTTTATTTACTTTCATTGCTTGTTACTCGTTACAATTTATCTTATCACAAAATATCTATTACCTACAATTTCAGTGCATGCAGAGAAAACCTTACCGAAAACCGCTTATCATTTCCTTCTGCTCCTCATTGGGTTCGACACTCTTACTTATCGAAAGGACTACGATAGATCCCCTACACTTGTGGGTCATCAGGGCCGAGCCCGTCGTCGAGGCGGAGGCACAACCACGGAAGAGGACGAAGGCGTGGACACGGGAGAAACTGCGGGTGAGGCAGCGGTCGAGGCCTCAGGTGAGACCGCAGACGGCGGCGTCAAGGCCGCGGGTGACGAAGAGGCGTCAACGGAGGAGACCGCAGGTGACGACGACATGACCGCGGGCGAGGCCGCGGGTGGCGGAGATGAGACCGCGACCGAGGCGGACGAGTCGGCAGGCGAGGTTAGAGGCGACGCGGGGGCGGGCAAGGGCGACGCTGGGGCGGGCAAGGCCGCTGCCAACATGGGTGCGGGGCAAAGCGGTAGAGGGCCCGACCGAGACACCTCCTGAGCCAGGCCAGCGAGGGCTGGCGCCGAAACCCGGAGGAGTGAGGCCAGCTTCGCCTGAGCCGACCAGGCCAGCTGGAGCAGGCGCCAAAGCCTGGGTAGGCGATGCCTGGAGGGGCGAGGCCGGCTCCGCCCGAGCCGGCAAGGGAGGCTCCACCGAAGGACCCGTCAGAGATGCATGGGGTCATGGCGGAGGAAGCGCAAGGGGTCCACGAGGCCGTCGAGGGAGATCATCCGAAGACGGAGCTGTTGTCGGTGTAGCCTGCTCAAAGGGAAAAACAACCTCATCAAAGTAAACATGTCGCAAGACGAACACACGACAAGAAACCGGTTCATAGAAGCAAAATTTTCTTTGGTGTTTGGTTGATAGCCGAGAAAGACATAAGCGAGAGACCGAGGCACAAGCTTATGTGGAGCGGTGCTGGTGATGTTGGGGTAACACAAACAACCAAAGACATGAAGATCATCATAGGATGGGGGAGACCTGAACAGAATATGATGAGGTGTATAGCTCCATCGCGGTTTGCATGGCCGGATGTTGAGAAGGACAGTGGCGATGGCAAGAGCATCGGGCCAAAACCGGGCGGGCATGTGTGCATGGAAAAGCAGCGCACGAACACCCTCATTGAGGGTGCGAAGACCACGTTCAGCATGACCATTTTGTTGGGAGGTTTATGGACATGTAAGGCGGAAAACAGTGCCATGAGTGGAGACAAGATGTCGAATGGCGAGATTATCAAATTCTTTTATGTTATCCGTTTGAACGTGAGCAATGGTGCGATGAAAGTGGGTGTGGACATAAGCATAAAAGGAGTGGAGGATGGAGGCTACGTCGAATTTACGGCGTAGTGGAAAAGTCCAAGTGAAGTGAGAAAAATCATCTAAAATCACAAGATAATATGATAAACCCGAATTACTAGGCACTGGAGATGTCCAAACATCAGAATGAATAACATCAAAAGGAAAAGTGGCTATTGATGTAGACGAAGGAAACGGTAAGTGAACGTGTTTTCCTATGCGGAAAGCATGACATGTATGAGTCGCTGATTTATTACATGAAAAAGAAAAGGTGCTCAAAATTTTGTGCAGAGCATCGGCGCCAGGATGACCAAGTCGAGCATGCCAAAGTGAGACATCGGCATGAAGAGCAACCGGGCGGCCACTCGTCGTAGGACCACACGGGTAGAGATCATCGGGGGAATCATATCGGTGCAGAACCCTCCGGGAGCGAGCATCCTTGACAGAGAAACCAAGAGCGTCAAATTCAACAGTGACAAGATTTTCACGAGTAAGGGTTTTAACAGAGCATAGGTTTTTGATTAAGGACGGTGAAACAAGCACATTATTGAGAATAAGAGATGAAGAGGGATATGGAAGAGAGGATGAACCGTGATGAGTGATGGGAAGAGAGGAGCCATCACCCACCACGATGCGAGAGTTGAAGGGGTAGGGGAAGGCATGGGAGAGGATACCGGGGTTGGAAGCCATGTGAGCAGCGGCGCTGGTGCCCATGTACCAATCGCCGCCTCCGTTGTAGGTGCTCGGCGAGGGTGCAACATGAAGGGCAGATAGGAGCACCGGGTCATAGACCGGAGGGGCGCCACCATATGCGTTGTAGCCTGGGGGACCGTCGTAAGCCGAGGAGCCACTGTAGGCCGTGGCGTTGCCGTACACCACGGGAGCCGGTGCAGTCAGCAGCGCCTGATGAGAAGATGGACATGGCCCGAGGATGCCCGGTGTGGGAGGACGGGGAACGGGCATGGAGTAAGCATGCACAATGCCCATCCAGGGATTGTACCCCAAGAGCCATGTCGGAGGAGGAGCGGCAGTGGTTGTCGCGGGAGGGCGGTCCGTTGTGTTGGCGTTGCGGCCCCGGCCCCCACGTCCCTTCTTCTTGCGGCCACTAGCAGGCGTGGGCGCGGGTGGTGGGGTCGGAGGAGGCGCACGCGCCGCTGGCGGAGTCGGCGGAGCGCCATGGCCAGCGACGAGGCCGACATGGAGGGCGGCGTGGGTCGCCTGCCGGGCGGTGTGATGGAGACGCTTCTCCTCCATGCGAAGGTATGTGACCGCCTTCGCGTACGTCGGCGTGACGAGGGAGAGGTTGGCGGCGGTCTGGCCAAGGTCGGGGTGGAGGCTGAGGAGGAGGTTGGTGAGTAGGACGGAGTCGTCGATGGTCATGCCGACGTCGCGCAGCTCGTCGGCGAGGACCTTCAGTCGCGTGCAGCACTCATCGATCGAAAGATCGTTTTGCTGCATAGTGAAGAACTCCCCTTGAAGAAAGACGCCGCGTTGGAGTTGATTGTCGAGGAAGAGATCACACATGCGCGTCCACATAGCATACGCCGACGGGTAGCGGGCGTTCACCATGTTGAAGAGGCCGCTGGAGATGGTGAGGAAGAGCTACTTGACAATGCAGGCGTCCACAGCAAGCCACTAGTCCTTCATGTCGCGGTTGTCGATGCTCCCATCAACATGCTCGATGAGACAGTAAGAGTGGAACAGCAGCGCGAAGTAGGTGCGCCATGCGTTGTAGGATGGAGAGTCGAGGTCGAGGATGAAGGGTACGTGGTCTTTGATGTGAAGCTCGTTCAGGCGGTCGGAGGTGAACATGGCACCGGCAAAGGAACCGACGTTGGATGCATCGGCCTTGGCCATGGTGGCGTCGGGTGGTTAGGGTTGGGTGGTGTTGGAGGGAGGGAAGAGTCGGCGGCGGCTGTGTGTGTTTGGGAAGGAGGAGGCGGCGGCTACAGGAGAAACATGGTAGCGGTGGCGGCTTTAGGGTTTTGGGGAGAAGGTGGCGGCGGCTGTGGGAAGAAGGGAAGCGGCGGCGACTACGGGAGAGGTGGCAGCGGCGGCAGCGGCTTGAGGGGTTTAGGGAGGAGGAAGGCGGCGGCGGTAGGGTTTGGAGTTGGCGGCAGTGGCGGCTACAGGAAGGTGCGGCGGCTGCGGGGTGCAGAAGCGAGAGAAGATCGCAGTAAAACTGATACCATGTAGATAGAATATTTGGTTCAACTCAATTGTATTTCAAGGAGTCGGTCACAATATATACACAGGATGTCTTGCGTGATTAGGAAACTAATCCTACCATATCTCTAGGAGTCAACTATACAAGGCTAGATAAAATAGGAATAGCAATACAAATATGTCACGTTCAACATGAATGAATCCGGATACATATGAACCCATTTTAAAAAACACATTTTTAAAATGGCAAAAAATTCTGAAAAAAGGTCTGCGCGGACATCTCCATATTCAATGTGCGTGCAGAAAGTTCCACGGAAAAACAACTTTTTTGTGGCCCGTGCAAAAAAGCAGAACATTGTATCGCGGAACACTATTTAGAAGCACTAAAATTTTGTCTTTTTTGTGGATACAATAAAAAAAGACTTCTTTTCACAAAACTTAGTGTTGTGGACATATTTTTGCAAACATGTACCTACAAACTTTTGTTTTGATTTTTTTGACATTATAAAACGTGTTTAAAGTACATTTTTTAAAAGCGGGTTCATATCTACCCATGTTCAGGACGTGCCAACTCTTTACCGGGAAGTGCATTGATGAACCCGGGTACATATTAACCCATTTTGAAAATCATATTTTAAAATGCCAAAAAATTCTGAAAAAAGGTGTGCACGGACATCTCCGACATCTCTGTATTTTATGTGCGTGCAGAAAGTTTCACGGTAAAACAACTTCTTTGTGGCCAGTGGAAAAAAGACAAAACATTTTATCACAAAACACTATTTAGAAACACTAAAATTTGTCTTTTTTGCATATACAAAATAAAAGACTTCTTTTTATTTAACTTTGTGTTGTGGATATTATTATTTTTTGCAATGATGTATTTACAAAATTCTGTTTTGATTTTTTTGACATTATAAAACGTTTTTAAAGTACATTTTTAAAAAGCGGGTTCATATGTACCTGTGTGAGAATGTATCTGGCGAAACGACCAGACTGGTGCACCAGATGCACCAGCGATTTATGGGCCGCTGGATTTGAAAGAGAGGGACATGATTCGGTGCGGTGATGGGCTGCCGTTACATTTGCAAAATTGTCCTTGTAGCACATCTAAATCGAGCGATCTGGCCTCTCTGTACCCACATCTTCTTCCTCCCCTTGCCAGTACGAGGCCTCTCTCTCATCGTCTCGCTCCCTCTGCACTTTCTTCTCTCCTGTGCTGCCATAGTCCATGGGAGCTCGGGTTGAAAGAATGTGCCCGATGTCATCTCTCTCCCTCTCCTCCCTCTCATGTGCCTAGGCGAGGATCTCCGGCATGAAAGCTTAATCTCGCCCTTTGTTTCTCTGAATCGACTGTGCGCATTGATTTATTTGGCAGCGATGGCTCGTCGATGTCCGCTGTCGGCCGGGGGCGTCGATTCTATAGAGGTACAGGAGATGATGGCCTTCAGTGATTCACCAATTAAGGGTATGTTCTGCTCTCCCCTTATCCATGAGTATAAATGTTCTTCCGATTTTTTGGGAAAGCGGCGTTCCGTTGCACCCATGGAACGAAAGCTAAGCCGGAGGCCCGCTCGGGGCTCCTCCCCTCTAGGGTTCCTCCTCCAGCTCCCCCCGCCGCCGCTGGCCGCCCTCCCCTCCCGCCGCCTCCGGCCACCAACCGCACGCGTCGCGCCCCTCCTCCTCCTCCGTGTCCGCTCACCCCCCCGGGTGTCGGGCGGACCCCTGCATCCTCCTCTCCTCCAGCCCGACCTCCCCGTCCTTCTCCTCCCGCCACCGCCGGCGGTCCGCCGGGCCTTGCCCGCGTGACGCCGACTGCGGTGGGCCGTTCTTTACCCGCGCGCACTTGGGGAGGCGCGGGGCCCTCCTGCTTGCGGCGGTGCGGCTCGGCGGCGGGCCTCGGGGTCCTCGGTGCGGCAGTGCGACCGTTGGTCGCGGGGCGGCATGGCGGTGCTGGTGGCCGGCGGCGCCCGGGCGGCCCAGATCTGGGCCCTTTCGGGCCCCATCTGGGCTAGGGCGGGCCGGCTGCTCGGTGCACGGTGACACTGCTCCCTGGTTGGTGGCGAGGAGGCGGTGGTTTGCGGGCGGTGGCGGCTTCGTCAGCCGACGAGCTGCAGCGTGACGGTAGGGGCTGTCCGGATCCTTTTTGGGTCCGGCCCGGCTTGGCGCCTGGCAGGCCCCTTGTCCGTGCGTCCGGTCGGCTCCGCGGCGATGGTGGTGGTTGTTCCCTCACGTCGGCGATGTTGCGGATGCCCCCGAGGCCACTATCCCTTCTCCCTTCCTCCAGGTCTCGTGTCGGTGACCTCAGGGAGACGACGAAGTTGATTCGGTGACCATGGTGGCACATATTGGTGGGCGGCGTGATGGGCGGTGCACTATGATTTGTTTGGGGTGGTGGTGGGGGTTTGGGTTGGGAGAAATCTCTGGCAGCTCGTTCGGCCCCAACACGGCGACGCCTGTGGGTGCCGCTGGACCTTCCTGAAGGGCGTCGGGTACACCCTCCCCCCACTGCCCCCGCGTATCGGGGGAAACCCTAGGACTAGTCCGGGGAACAGCGGCGTCGTCGTCGCCTCCTTCTTGAAGGTGTTGCTTTGTACGCGGTGCTTCGGAGTGCTGGGAGAGTGGTGGTACTTCTCCGGAGGGTGCAGCGGTCGCCGGTCGTCTTTGTTCCGTTGATCTGCCGTTGTTGGTATTTGTTTCTCTTTCTTTTTTCTATGTTTTTCTTTGGGCTTATTTATGCTGCGGCCCCAACACCTATCATTGAATGTATCGGTGGATGCTTTGTAATACAAAGCGGGGAACCCTTTTTCTTAAATATTCTTCCAATCTGATAGTATTTTTCCCCAATTCATATTTATTAACGTTCCACATGATAGTTAGTACTTTTGTACGAAGAAATCAGTACTCTGGCAGTCGTGGGCTCGAGCTCAGTGGAAGCAGGCGGAACACAGATACTTGTGCTACTACTTGCTGATTGCTCAAATTTGTTGTCAGTTTCGATGTTTAGCGTTTCCTCAGTTTAGGGCCATCAGTTCCGAAAATCCTTTTTCGAGCCCACGCTCATCTGCACCCGTGTTCAGTAAAAAAATCAAAATAAATATTAGAAAAATTCAAAATATTCCAATTTTTTTTTGCATGGTAGACAATTTCATGCGTGAGGTCCGTCCCAATTTTCAAATCATTTGGACAATTGAGAAACTCTAGGCAAAAAAGACAAATCCGGGGTCTTTAAAATAGTTTACTGTTTATGTATTATTTTGACCCGATCTGTCTTGTTTTTGAGAGCTACTCAGATGTGCAAATGAGCTAAAACTTGGAGCGAACCTCACGCAATAAATTGTCTACCATGAGAAAACAATTTGGAATTTTTTGAACTTTTTGGAATATTTTGTGAATTTTTTTCTGAATGGGTGCAGATGAGCCTGGGCACCAAAATGGCGCACTCCATCAGTTCTTCTAACCTAGTTGAATCTTATTGTTCCTATCACCACATGCTTTTATGTGAATATTTCATTGACGTGCTTGTAAAAACCATGACACTGGTGTGTTTCTTGCAGATGGGGCGATTGATACATTAGATAAAAGAAATATCACACTTTGCCTATTGGAAATATGCCCTAGAAGCAATAATAAAATGGTTATTCACTAGTAGAAACGAGCCATTTGTCCCGGTTTCAGAAGCCCACGGGGTTCTGGAATCGGGACTAATGGGTCGAGACTAAAGCCCAAAACCTTTAGTCTCGGTTCTCTTACAAACCAGGGCAGAAGGGGCTCCACCTGGCTGCTGCGGGGTGCCCAGGCAGGAGCACCTTTAGTCCCGGTTGGTAACTGAAGGAAATATGCCCTAGAGGCAATAATAAAGTTATTATTTATTTCCTCATATGATGATAAATGTTTATTATTCATGCTAGAATTGTATTAACCGGAAACATAATACATGTGTGAATACATAGACCAACATAACGTCACTAGTATGCCTCTACTTGACTAGCTCATTAATCAAAGATGGTTATGTTTCCTAACCATAGACATGTGTTGTCATTTGATTAACGGGATCACATCATTAGGAGAATGATGTGATTGACATGACCCATTCCGTTAGCCTAGCACTTGATCGTTTAGTATATTGATATTGCTTTCTTCATGACTTATACATGTTCCTGTAACTATGAAATTATGCAACTCCCGTTTATCGGAGGAACACTTTGGGTGCTACCAAACGTCACAACGTAACTGGGTGATTATAAAGGAGTACTACAGGTGTCTCCAAAGGTACATGTTGGGTTGGCGTATTTCGAGATTAGGTTTTGTCACTCCGATTGTCGGAGAGGTATCTCTGAGCCCTCTCGGTAATGCACATCACTATAAGCCTTGCAAGCAATGTAGCTAATGAGTTAGTTACGGAATGATGCATTACGTAACGAGTAAAGAGACTTGCCAGTAACGAGATTGAACTAGGTATTGGATACCGACGATCGAACCTCGGGCAAGTAACATACCGATGACAAAGGGAACAACGTATGTTGTTATGCGGTTTGACAGATAAAGATCTTCGCAGAATATGTAGGAACCAATATGAGCACCCAGGTTCCGCTATTGGTTATTGACCGATAATAGTTCTAGGTCATGTCTACATAGTTCTCGAACCCGTAGGGTCCGCACGCTTAATGTTACGATGACAGTTTTATTAGGAGTTTATAAGTTTTGATGTACCGAAGGTTGTTCGGAGTCCCGGATGTGATCACGGACATGACGAGGAGTCTCGAAATGGTCGAGACATAAAGATTGATATATTGGAAGCCTATATTTGGATATCGGAATGGTTCCGGGTGAAATCGGGATTTTACCGGAACACCGGGGGGTTACCGGAACCCTCCCGGGGGTTAATGGGCCTTAGTGGGCCATGAGGGAGAAGAGGAGGGCCGGATAGGGCAGGCCGCGCGCCCCCTCCCCCCTAGTCTGAATAGGACAAGGAAGGGGGGAGGCGGCGCCCCCCTTTCCTCTTTCCCCTCCCCCTTTCCTTCTCCACCAAGGCAAGAGGGGGGAGTCCTACTCCCGATGGGAGTAGGACTCCTCCAGGCGCACCCCTAGGGGGCCGGCCGCACCTCCCCCCTCCCTCCTTTATATACGGGGGCAGGGGGGCACCCTAGGACACACAAGTTGATCTACGTGATCGTTCCTTAGCCGTGTGCGGTGCCCCCCTCCACCATATTCCACATCGGTCATATCGTCGCGGAGTTTAGGCGAAGCCCTGCGCCGGTAGAACATCATCATCGTCACCACGCCGTCGTGCTGACGGAACTCATCCCCGACACTTTGCTGGATCGGAGTCCGGGGATCGTCATCGAGCTGAACGTGTGCTGAACTCGGAGGTGCCGTACGTTCGGTACTTGGATCGGTCGGATCATGAAGACATACGACTACATCAACCGCGTTGTCATAACGCTTCCTCTTACGGTCTACGAGGGTACGTGGACAACACTCTCCCCTCTCGTTGCTATGCGTCACCATGATCTTGCGTGTGCGTAGGAATTTTTTTAAAATTACTACGTTCCCCAACAGTGGTATCAGAGCCAGGTTTTATGCGTAGATGTCATATGCACGAGTAGAACACAAGTGGGTTGTGGGCGATACAAGTCATACTGCTTACCAGCATGTCATAGTTTGGCTCAACGGTATTATGAGATGAAGCTGCCCGGACCGACATTACGCGTACGCTTATGCGAGACTGGTTTCACCGTTACGAGCACTCGTGCTTAAAGGTGACTGGCGGGTGTCTGTCTCTCTCATTTTAGCTGAACCGAGTGTGGCTACGAACGGTCCTTGCGAAGGTTAAAACAACATTAACTTGACGAACTATCGTTGTGGTTTTGATGCGTAGGTAAGAACGGTTCTTGCTAAGTCCGTAGCAGCCACGTAAAATTTGCAACAATAAAGTAGAGGACGTCTAACTTGTTTTTGCAGGGCATGTTGTGATGTGATATGGTCAAGACGTGATGCTATATTTTATTGTATGAGATGATCATGTTTTGTAAACGAAGTTATCGGCAACTGGCAGGAGCCATATGGTTGTCGCTTTATTGAATGAAATGCAAACACCCTGTAATTGCTTTACTTTATCACTAAGCGGTAGCGATAGTCGTAGAAGCAATAGATGGCGTAACCACAATGATGCTACGATGGAGATCAAGGTGTCGCGCCGGTGACGATGGTGATCACGACGGTGCTTCGAAGATGGAGATCACAAGCACAAGATGATGATGGCCATATCATATCACTTATATTGATTGCATGTGATGTTTATCCTTTATGCATCTTATCTTGCTTTGATTGACGGTAGCATTTTACGATGATCTCTCACTAAATTATCAAGAAGTGTTCTCCCTGAGTATGCACCGTTGCGAAAGTTCTTCGTGCTGAGACACCACGTGATGATCGGGTGTGATAGGCTCTACGTTCAAATACAACGGGTGCAAAACAGTTGCACACGCGGAATACTCAGGTTAAACTTGACGAGCCTAGCATATAACAGATATGGCCTGGAACACGGAGACCGAAAGGTCGAGCGTGAATCATATAGTAGATACGATCAGCATATTGATGTTCACTGTTGAAACTACTCCATCTCACGTGACGGTCGGACATGGTGTCGTTGATATGGATCACGTAATCACTTAGAGGATTAGAGGGATGCCTATCTAAGTGGGAGTTCTTAAGTAATATGATTAATTGAACTTAAATTTATCATGAACTTAGTACCTGATAGTATTTTGCTTGCCTATGTTTGTTGTAGATAGATGGCTCGTGTTGTTGTTCCGTTGAATTTTAATGCATTCCTTGAGAAAGCAAAGTTGAAAGATGATGGCAGCAATTACACGGACTGGGTCCGTAACCTGAGGATTATCCTCATTGCTGCATAGAAGAATTACGTCCTGGAAGCACCGCTGGGTGTCAGGCCTACTGCTGATGCAACTGACGACGTTAAGAACGTCTGGCAGAGCAAAGCTGATGACTACTTGATAGTTCAGTGTGCCATGCTTTACGGCTTAGAACCAGGTCTTCAACGACGTTTTGAACGTCATGGAGCATATGAGATGTTCCTGGAGTTGAAGTTAATATTTCAAGCAAATGCCCGGATTGAGAGATATGAAGTCTTCAATAAGTTCTATAGCTGCAAGATGGAGGAGAATAGTTCTGTTAGTGAACACATACTCAAAATGTCTGGGTATAATAATCACTTGATTCAACTGGGAGTTAATCTTCCTGATGATAGTGTCATTGACAGAATTCTTCAATCACTGCCACCAAGCTACAAGAGCTTCGTGATGAACTATAATATGCAAGGGATGGACAAGACTATTCCCGAGCTCTTCGCAATACTAAAAGCCGCGGAGGTAGAAATCAATAAGGAGCATCAAGTGTTGATGGTTAACAAGACCACCAGTTTCAAGAAAAAGGGAAAAGTGAAGAAGAAGGGGAACTTCAAGAAGAACGTCAAACAAGTTGCTGCTCAAGAGAAGAAACCCAAGTCTGGACCTAAACCTGAGACTGAGTGCTTCTACTGCAAGCAGACTGGACACCAGAAGCGGAACTGCCCCAAGTATTTGGCGGATAAGAAGGATGGCAAAGTGAACAAATGTATATGTGATATACATGTTATTGATGTGTACCTTACTAATGCTCGCAGTAGTACCTGGGTATTTGATACTGGTTCTGTTGCTAATATTTGCAACTCGAAACAGGGACTACGGATTAAGCGAAGATTGGCTAAGGACAAGGTGATGATGCGCGTGGGAAATGGTTCCAAAGTCGATGTTATCGCGGTCGGCACGCTACCTCTACATCTACCATCGGGATTAGTTTTAGACCTAAATAATTGTTATTTGGTGCCAACGTTGAGCATGAACATTATATCTGGATCTTGTTTGATGCGAGACGGTTATTCATTTAAGTCAGAGAATAATGGTTGTTCTATTTATATGAGTAATATCTTTTATGGTCATGCACCCTTATAGAGTGGTCTATTTTTATTGAATCTCGATAGTAGTGATACACATATTCATAGTGTAGAAAACCAAAGATGCAGAGTTGATAATGATAGTGCAACTTATTTGTGGCACTACCGTTTAGGTCATATCGGTGTAAAGTGCATGAAGAAACTCCATACTGATGGGCTTTTGGAATCACTTGATTATGAATCACTTGGTACTTGCGAACCATGCCTCATGGGAAAGATGACTAAAACGCCGTTCTCTGGAACTATGGAGCGAGCAACTGATTTGTGGGAAATCATACATACTGATGTTTGTGGTCCAATGAATGTTGAGGCTCGCGACGGGTATCGTTATTTTCTCACATTCACAGATGATTTGAGCTGATATGGGTATATCTACTTAATGAAACACAAGTCTGAAACATTTGAAAAGTTCAAAGAATTTTAGAGTGAAGTGGAAAATCATCGTAACAAGAAAATAAAATTTCTATGATCTGATCATGGAGGAGAATATTTGAGTTATGAGTTCGGTTTACATTTGAAACAATGCGGAATAGTTTTGCAACTCACGCCACCCGGAACACCACAACGAAATGGTGTGTCCGAACGTCGTAATCGTACTTTACTAGATATGGTGCGATCTATGATGTCTCTTACTGATTTACCGCTATCGTTTTGGGGTTATGCTTTAGAGACGGCCGCATTCACGTTAAATAGGGCACCATCAAAATCCGTTGAGACGACGCCTCATGAACTGTGGTTTGGCAAGAAACCAAAGTTGTCGTTTCTTAAAGTTTGGGGCTGCGATGCTTATGTGAAGAAACTTCAACCAGATAAGCTCGAACCCAAATCAGAAAAATGTGTCTTCATAGGATACCCAAAAGAGACTGTTGGGTACACCTTCTATCACAGATCTGAAGGCAAGATTTTCGTTGCAAAATTCGGATCCTTTCTAGAGAAGGAGTTTCTCTCGAAAGAAGTGAGTGGGAGGAAAGTAGAACTTGATGAGGTAACTGTACCTGCTCCCTTATTGGAAAGTAGTTCATCACAAGAACCGGTTCCTGTGACAACTACACCAATCAGTGAGGAAGCTAATGATATTAATCATGAAACTTCAGATCAAGTTTCTACTGAACCTCGTAGGTCTACCAGAGTAAGATCCACACCAGAGTGGTACGGTAATCCTATTCTGGAAGTCATGTTACTTGACCATGATGAACCTACGAACTATGAGGAAGCGATGATGAGCCCAGATTCCGAAAAATGGCTAGAGGCCATGAAATCTGAGATGGGATCCATGTATGAGAATAAAGTATGGACTTTGGTTGACTTGCCCGATGATCGGCAAGCCATTGAGAATAAATGGATTTTTAAGAAGAAGACTGACGCTGATGGTAATGTAACTGTCTATAAAGCTCGACTTGTTGCAAAAGGTTTTCGACAAGTTCAAGGGGTTGACTACGATGAGACTTTCTCACCCGTAGCGATGCTTAAGTCTGTCCGAATCATGTTAGCAATTGTTGCATTTTATGATTACGAAATTTGGCAAATGGATGTCAAAACTGCATTCTTGAATGGATTTCTGGAAGAAGAGTTGTATATGATGCAGCCAGAAGGTTTTGTTGATCCAAAACGTGCTAACAAAGTGTGCAAGCTCCAGCGATCCATTTATGGACTGGTGCAAGCATCTCGGAGTTGGAATAAACGCTTTGATAGTGTGATCAAAGCATATGGTTTTATACAGACTTTTGGAGAAGCATGTATTTACAAGAAAGTGAGTGGGAGTTCTGTAGCATTTCTGATATTTTATGTAGATGACATATTATTAGTTGGAAATGATATAGAATTTCTGGATAGCATAAAGGGATACTTGAATAAAAGTTTTTCTATGAAAGACCTCGGTGAAGCTGCTTATATATTGGGCATCAAGATTTATAGAGATAGATCAAGACGCTTAATTGGACTTTCACAAAGCACATACCTTGATAAAGTTTTGAGAAAGTTCAAAATGGATCAGGCAAGGTGTGAAGTTGAGTCAAACTCAATGCCCGACCACAGCAGAAGATAGAGAGAAAACGAAAGATGTTCCCTATGCTTCAACCATAGGCTCTATCATGTATGCAATGCTGTGTACCAGACCTGATGTGTGCTTAGCAATAAGCTTGGCGGGAAGGTACCAAAGTAATCCAGGAGTGGATCACTGGACAGCGGTCAAGAACATCCTGAAATACCTGAAAAGTACTAAGGATATGTTTCTCGTATATGGAGGTGACAAAGAGCTAGTCGTAAATGGTTACGTCGATGCAAGCTTTGACACTGATCTGGACGATTCTAAATCGCAAACCGGATACGTGTTTTTATTAAACGGTGGAGCTGTAAGTTGGTGCAGTTCTAAACAAAGCGTCGTGGCGGGATCTACATGTGAAGCGAGTACATAGCTGCTTCGGAAGCAGCAAATGAAGGGGTCTGGATGAAGGAGTTCATTTCCGATCTAGGTGTCATACCTAGTGCATCGGGACCAATGAAGATCTTCTGTGACAATACTGGTGCAATTGCCTTGGCAAAGGAATCCAGATTTCACAAGAGGACCAAGCACATCAAGAGATGCTTCAATTCCATCCGGGATCAAGTCCAGGTGGGAGACATAGAGATTTGCAAAATACATACGGATCTGAATGTTGCAGACCCATTGACTAAGCCTCTTCCACGAGCAAAACATGATCAGCACCAAGACTCCATGGGTGTTAGAATCATTACTGTGTAATCTAGATTATTGACTCTAGTGCAAGTGGGAGACTGAAGGAAATATGCCCTAGAGGCAATAATAAAGTTATTATTTATTTCCTCATATCATGATAAATATTTATTATTCATGCTAGAATTGTATTAACCGGAAACATAATACATGTGTGAATACATAGACCAACATAACGTCGCTAGTATGCCTCTACTTGACTAGCTCATTAATCAAAGATGGTTATGTTTCCTAACCATAGACATGTGTTGTCATTTGATTAACGGGATCACATCATTAGGAGAATGATGTGATTGACATGACCCATTCCGTTAGCCTAGCACTTGATCGTTTAGTATATTGCTATTGCTTTCTTCATGACTTATACATGTTCCTGTAACTATGAGATTATGCAACTCCCGTTTACCGGAGGAACACTTTGGGTGCTACCAAACGTCACAACGTAACTGGGTGATTATAAAGGAGTACTACAGGTGTCTCCAAAGGTACATGTTGGGTTGGCGTATTTCGAGATTAGGTTTGGTCACTCCGATTGTTGGAGAGGTATCTCTGGGCCCTCTCGGTAATGCAAACACTATAAGCCTTGCAAGCAATGCAGCTAATGAGTTAGTTATGGAATGATGCATTACGTAACGAGTAAAGAGACTTGCCAGTAACGAGATTGAACTAGGTATTGGATACCGACGATCGAATCTCGGGCAAGTAACATACCGATGACAAAGGGAACAACGTATGTTGTTATGCGGTTTGACCGATAAAGATCTTCGAAGAATATGTAGGAGCCAATATGAGCATCCAGGTTCCGCTATTGGTTATTGACCGAGAATAGTTCTAGGTCATGTCTACATAGTTCTCGAACCCGTAGGGTCCGCACGCTTAACGTTATGATGACAGTTTTATTATGAGTTTATAAGTTTTGATGTACCGAAGGTTGTTGGGAGTCCCGGATGTGATCACGGACATGACGAGGAGTCTCGAAATGGTCGAGACATAAAGATTGATTTATTGGAAGCCTATATTTGGATATCGGAATGGTTCCGGGTGAAATCGGGATTTTACCGGAACACCGGGGGGTTACCGGAACCCTCCCGGGGGTTAATGGGCCTTAGTGGGCCATGAGGGAGAAGAGGAGGGCCGGCCAGGGCAGGCCGCGCGCCCCCTCCCCCTAGTCCGAATAGGACAAGGAAGGGGGGGGGCGGCGCCCCCCTTTCCTCTTTCCCCTCCCCCCTTCCCTTCTCCACCAAGGCAAGAGGGGGGAGTCCTACTCCCGATGGGAGTAGGACTCCTCCAGGCGCACCCCTAGGGGGCCGGCCACACCTCCCCCTCCCTCCTTTATATACGGGGGCAGGGGGCACCCTAGGACACACAAGTTGATCTATGTGGTCGTTCCTTAGCCGTGTGTGGTGCCCCCCTCCACCATATTCCACCTCGGTCATATTGTCGCGGAGTTTAGGCGAAGCCCTGCGCCGGTAGAACATCGTCATCTTCACCACGCCGTCGTGCTGACGGAACTCATCCCCGACACTTTGCTGGATCGGAGTCCGGGGATCGTCATCGAGCTGAACGTGTGCTGAACTCGGAGGTGCCGTACGTTCGGTACTTGGATCGGTCGGATCGTGAAGACGTACGACTACATCAACCGCGTTGTCATAACGCTTCCTCTTACGGTCTACTAGGGTACATGGACAACACTCTCCCCTCTCGTTGCTATGCATCACCATGATCTTGCGTGTGCGTAGGAATTTTTTTGAAATTACTACGTTCCCCAACAGTAACACCAACCGGGACCAAAAGGCATCCACGCGTCAGTAGCTGGCAGGAGCAGGGGTTTTTGTTTTTTTGAAACGGAGGGGGGGCGGTAGGGGGTTTTGGAGGGTTAATTTAGGGGTTTCATATGTTGTGTTAGCTAGCTAATAGAGAGAAGTGACCTCTCTTATCTCCATGCTTGGTCGACACTAGCTACTATACGTATAGAGAGAACTCGACACGCTAGCTAGTAACCAAATGAAGGAACATTAATTACACAAGATCATCATGAACATATACAGAGAGGAGTGCACCTCTCTTTCTCCGAGAGATTTGTCGAACAACAAGTTTTCGTATATCTATCTGACGCTACTAGCTACACATATAGAATATAAGATCTCTTATAATCCATAACATCTAATGTGAATTTCCACATGGTATTCTCCGGCTTTATTGATGACGTGGTCAAGAAAGAATCCCACCAGTTCCTCTTGAACTGCTCGTATGCGATCTTGTGGTAGGATTCCATCCCGCATTTGCCAGATCTAAATTGAAGAAGAGGGTCAATACATGTATATGAATGAAACTCAACACAAATGATGGTAATAAAATAAAATTGTGAATATTTTTGCTTACGCACTTCATATTGTTTTTTAGAGTAGCCCTGCTCACAGGTCGAGTGGCGGATGAACTCGCAAACATAGTATCCACAAAAATCATTCCGCCTTCCTGCCACAAGCACTTTACGAGAAATAGAGTTCAATCAAACTGATAATCAAGCATGATGGATGGTATTGATGAAACTAACTAGAATCAATGGGAGATGCGCGGAACTAGCTATTAGTACTTACTCTCGGGTGTGTAAATCACAGCTCCCCCGGCAGTCCCGGAGCTATTGCGGTGAACTCTTTCCAAACCTTGCCAGACAAAGAAAATAATTACTTGATATCATGAAATAAACAAAGTTGCCGTTATTTCTCGGTTACGGAGGTGATAAAGAGTTTGTCATAAAGAGTTACGTTGATGCAAGCTTTTACACCGATCCGGATGACTCTGAGTCTCAATCTACATACATATTAAAAGTGGGAGCAACTAGCTAGAGTAGCTCCATGTAGAGCATTGTAGACATAATTTTTTTTGCAAAATTCATACGGCTCTGAATGTGGCAGACCCGTTGACTAAACTTCTCTCACAAGCAAAACATGATCACACCTTAGTACTCTTTGGGTGTTAATCACATAGCGATATGAACTAGATTATTGACTAGACCAGATGAGGTGGTATTTCTGCGGTCACATAGAGTGATGGGAGATCACCAGATAGCTGAGTTCTTGGCGATGGAAGGAGCCGGGATTAGAAAGCATATCATCTTCGACAACTTCATTAGCAGTTATGGTTCGTACAATAAGTGTGGGCTTCTGAGAAGAGACGTCTACAACCTATGTTGCCGAGAAAAAAATGAAGTTGATCGCGAAGGGTGATGCTAACACGACAATCGGGATTATGAGGAGCAGAAAGGAGAAGGATCCATACTTCTTCTTTGAGTATGTGCTTGATAGGGAGGGCCGTTTAAAGAGCATGTTCTGGTGTGATGCACAGTCGCGGCGGGACTATCAGTTGTATGGAGATGTGACTGTGTTTGACAGCACGTATAAGATGAACAGATATGGTATGCCCTTCGTCCCCTTTGTTGGTGTAAATAATCACCGTTGCACCACAGTGTTTGGTTGTGCCATTGTGTCCAACGAGACCGAAGCGACGTACGTGTGGCTGCTCCAGACGTTCCTGAAGGCCAATTGTCAAAAGAAGCCAAGGTCAATCATCATAGATGGAGATGCCGCAATGATACGAGCTATTCAGTTGGTTTTGGCCGGTGTGTTGCACCGTCTCTGCTCATGGCACGTGGAAAAAATATGCATAAGCACCTTTATTACAAATGAAAGATCGTGGATGTCGCCTAGAGGGGGGGTGAATAGGCGCTTTTAAAATAATTATGGTTTAGGCTTGAACAAATGTGGAATAAACCTAACGATTAATTTGTCAAGCACAAAACCTACAACAACTAGGCTTACCTATGTGCACCAACAACTTATGCTAAACAAGATAAACAACTAAGTGATAGCAAGATATATGACAAGAAACAATATGGCTATCACAAAGTAAAGTGCATAAGTAAAGGGCTCGGGTAAGGGATAACCGAGGCACGTGGAGACGATGATGTATCCCGAAGTTCACACCCTTGCGGATGCTAATCTCCGTTTGGAGCAGTGTGAAGGCACAATGCTCCCCAAGAAGCCACTAGGGCCACTGTAATCTCCTCACGCCCTCGCACAATGCAAGATGTCGTGATTCCACTAAGGGACCCTTGAGGGCGGTCACCGAACCCGTACAAATGGCAACCCTTGGGGGCGGTCACCGAACCCGTACACTTTGGCAACCCTTAGGGGCGGTCACCGGTACCCGTCAAATTGCTCGGTGCGATCTCCACAACCTAGTTGGAGATCCCGAAGCTTGCCCGGAGCTTTACACCATAATGATTGAGCTCCGAACACCACCAACCGTCTAGGGCGCCCAAGCACCCAATATGAACAAGCTCAAGGGTACCAAGCACCCAAGAGTAATAAACTTCTCAACTTGTAACTTCCACGTATCACCATGGAGAACTCAAAACGATGCACCAAATGCAATGGCAAGAGCACACAGAGTACCCAAGTCCTTCTCTCCCAAATCCAACCGAAGCAACTAATGCTAGGGAGGAAAATGAGAGGAAGAACAAGAAGGAGAACACCAAGAACTCCATGATCTAGATCCAAGGGGTTCCCCTCACATAGAGGACAAAGTGATTGGTGGAAATGTGGAACTAGATCTCCTCTCTCTTTGCCCCCCAAAACTAGCAAGAATCCATGGAGGGATTGAGAGATACCAAGCTCAGACAAGGTCAACAATGGGGGAAGAACACAAGCTCAAAGGATAAGGTTGAATGGGGAAGAAGACCCCCTTTTATAGGAGCTCCCGAATCCAACCGTTATGTGCTCAGTCCACGCACGAGCGGTATTACCGCACTAGGCAGCGATACTATCGCTAGGCCCAGCGGTAGTACCGCTGGAGCTTTGGACAAAGGCTGGAAAGAAGGGGCAAGGAGGAGGAGGCCCCCAAGCGGTACTAGTAGCAGAGGTAGAGCGGTAGTACCGCTCCCGCTCCTACTACCACCCAACCCGACACGAGAGGCGACGCCCTCAAATCGAGGCGGTACTAGCGTAGAACAGGAACAGTACTACCGCTGATGGCCACGAGCGGTACTACCGATGAGAATAGCGGTACTACCGCTTGAGGTTGTCAGTGGTACTGCCGCTCAAGCCTGGCGGTACTGCCACTGACTCCTCCCAAGTGCCACTTCCACGAAAACAAATAAACTCCAAGGAAAACCAGAACTACCACAACTTCTGCAAATGAGCTCAGAATTGAGCAAACTCAAGCTTGTTGGATACAAGACAACGAGTACCATCAAAACAGCGAAGAGGCAGGGGAGGTATGCCTAACAAAAATAGGAGAGAAACCTCCAACAGAGAAGAACCGGCAGAACCTCCAACATCGAAAACATCATAGAAGATGCATGTGAACTCTGTTTTCGATGAACTCGAGCTTGTCATTAAGATGACCATAAGCTCCAAAACTCACAAAGAGAACCAAACAAGTACCAAGAAAGATGATGCAAGGATGCAATGGTTTGAGATCTCTACTAATGATACGATAAAGCTACTCATCGAGAGCCCCCCTTGATAGTACGACAATCGATCTTAAAGCCCGGTCTCCCAATAACCACCATGAGACTAGTAAAATAGAAAACATGTCAAGGGCAAACCTTTGCCTTGCACATGGTCCACTTGAGCTAGATGATGACAAACTTGTCCTCCTCAAGATGGACCACCTTTCTTGATTGTGTTGGGTCGATGAAGACTAGATTATTGCTCCCCCATACTCCACTATGGGTGAGCCACTCTTCGGCACATCTTCACAAGTCCATTGTCACCAAAATGGACGGTAAGCTTCAAGCATTTGATCTCTTTGTGATTCTCCATTTAAACTTGCACACGGCAATCTTGATGATGATCGCCACTTGATGTTTCCTCTCCATGGGTTGAGTGATATCTTTCTCTTGATGCAAGCCCATGAACACGTACCTAACCCCACATAGAACTCTCACATAGACCATGGGTTAGTACACAAAGCACAATGGACAATGCTTACCATACCATGGGATCACTTGATCCCTCTCGGTACATCTTCTACGCTTTGTGAGTTGATCAACTTG
Organism: Triticum aestivum; assembly: GCF_018294505.1. Taxonomy (NCBI): domain Eukaryota; kingdom Viridiplantae; phylum Streptophyta; class Magnoliopsida; order Poales; family Poaceae; genus Triticum; species Triticum aestivum. The sequence goes on from NC_057801.1 coordinate 71,712,538, forward strand.
ATTCACTCTTGACTTAGTCTTGATCAACCTTGAATCTTTCCAACTCTCTTCATTTGGATGATGTCTTGAAGGTAAACATGAATGATCACACAATCTTCTTCTTCAAGACATGCTTGCAATAAGCACAACACTCACATAACCAATCTTTCGATAATTCCTTAATAGCACCTTGGTGAACACATAAACTCCTTGAAACTAACACATGGACTTCGAGAAGAGCCTATGGACAAATCCTTCAAATATAACTCAATGCAACCACTAGTCCATAAAGAGTTTCATCAATTATCAAAACCACACATGGGTGCACCGCATGTCCTTTCAACAAATCACTAAATGAGTTCAGGGCACTCTTGTACTACTCCACCTCTCATGTGAACTTTGAGGCCAGATGGCACGCTTTTGTCCTTAAATGGAAGACTAAAAAACAGAAGAGGGGCTGCATAGGATGTATAGGAAGAGGAGTCTGTGGGCAGCATCATGTCTGTCAGATGGTTTTTTTCTGGGTATGCGCAGTAATCAGAGGAGTGAAAGCCTTAACTCTTGTCTTCACCTTCACCTGGACGGTGGTATGACTATTGTTGATCTAGTTGTGCATTATGAGAATTGCATAGTTCGACTACGTGAGGACGAGGCGCATGATGACTGTGTTTCAAATCAGTCATTGCCACCAGCAGTCACTGAATATAAGGACATTGAGAAACATGCTGCCAAAGTATTCACTCATGCCATTTTTTATATTCTTCAACAAGATCTCAATAAGATGGGAGAGCTTGAGATTTTTGATACGCTAGTGGGAGTTGACTATCACACCTTCATCGTGACATGGAGAAATAACCGCAAATTTCAGTTCAGCGTGAATTATCGAGCTGAAAACTCTGAGAATACTATAGACTGCAGCTATGGACGAATGCTTCGGAAAGGGTTGCCTTGCAAACATATTCTGTATGTGTTGGTTCATCTAAAAATATCTGAAATACCTAAGTGTTGCATCCTTAAGAGGATGTCGAAATTGCGAGAGGTGGGCTGCCCGCACAGCAGAAGAGTGGCCTGTTTGGCTAGGGTTGGACAGGGGCAGAGCAACGTGCTCGCTATAGTCAACTCAATATAACAGGAGCAAAAGCTTTCCATATTGCATCAAATGATCCATTCGTCTTTGATGAGTTGATGCAGTGTCTGCAGAATATAATAGCTAAGAAAAAGGTCCCTAATGATGATGTTGTTTCTAGTAGAAGGAATGTGCATGAGGAGCCACGTGAGCCGGAACAACATGTTGGTGTCATAGGTGATCCCGTGAAAGTTTCCACAAAGGGCGCCCCTAAACAGAGCAAGACAGAGCGGGCAAAGAAAGATCCAAATGTTAAAAAATGGAAGACCAAAATCACCCTTAACTTTGAGTAGGATCTCGATTTTCCCTGGCTCGCAAGATGTCAAAACGGCACAGGTTGGACCCGTGAGTTCTAGATATGGATGCTGCTGCCATCACCGGGAGGTGCATGCTGCCAATGACCAGGAAGCGGTTGATCTGGTAGAGCTTGCGGCAGACGGTGTGATATGGTCTCCTCTCGTCAGAGCAGACTCCTCTCTTCTCCTCTCCTCTCGCCGGAGTGGCCTCCTCTCATCTTGTCATCGCACAACATCCCTAAGTCCTAAGTCGCACGCTCACCCGCACGCAGATGGATGACCATTACTAATATATATAGAGAATAGAGATGGTCCTCCAAGTCATGATGGAGAGAACAAGAAGCCTGCGGTGCCGTGGATCGGTGAGGTGGCACAATCCATACCCTCCCTTGCTGGTTGATGGTCATTCCTAGGCATGCATTCATTTACATGAAAATGATATGAAGTCACCAGCATTATTACTGCAGGTTGGTTGGTTGCCATGTTTTTTTGCTGGACTCCTTATTACTGCAGGTCGGTTGGTTCGTCAGTCAGCAATAATAGGGTTCTTTCTTCGGTTCTACAATGTTGTTCATTTCTTCAACTACTGCGGCAGGTTGGTTGGTTGGTTGGTTGGTTCGTCAGCAATAATTGGGTTTGCTCTTCGGTATTTCAATGTTGTTCATTTCTTCAACTACTGCAAGTTGGTTGGTTCATCAACAATAATTGGGTTCTTTCTTTGTTACTACAAGGTTGACCATTTCTTCGTCTCATCTCCCACTGGTGTTCAACAGCTTGTAAATTTTATACTTGTGTTCATGGTTTGTTTGTACATAACTAGCCTGATGCAATTAATCAAGCTAATTTCCCCAAATACCTCTTAATGTAGAGTAATTTACTTCCGTCAGGTTTGCTCGCAAAAACACACACTAAATACTAGTTCATGAGCCAGACACAAAATACTATACAAACTCAGTTTGAAATATAGTGGATCATCCCATCCTGATTGAAACACCCAACTCCTTGAAGATAGACCCCATAATTCCAAGTTTCATGCACAAAATGTGTAACTTGGAATTTGCAGCAGCAGCAGCTTTTCAAACCTTTCCCTCGAGAATTCACTTCATTTCATTCATACAGGAAACAAGTGCATTTGAATTTCTTTCAGTACTAACTTAGCTAGTTCATGAAGAGTTCAACACCACCAGCCACCCAACACTCGGGCATCACCACCACCCATCGGATAAAGAGAAGGACAGGCAACATCAAAGGCATTTTGGTTTTAATGGATGAACACAACAATATCACCACCCATATCGACAACTAGCAATTTGCCAGGAAAACAACCACACAACAAACACTGCACATTTTTACACGCCTTTCCGGCTTGCCATTTCTTCCGGTGCTTGCGAATCATGGAGGTAGGAAGTACTTCTCTCCTCGGCGCCTTGCGACATCGTCATGCATCATCAATCTCAATGGCCCAAATCGTCACTGCCGTGCATATGAAAGCACAACCCATGCATCTAGTCAGGAATAGTTTAATACATCACAAATCCTAGAATTTATAAAGGAGACATGTAAAACAAGTCATGCGCAACAAAGTACTTTAAAACCGGGAAAAGCAAGCTCATCATGAGTCAAATGATCGTATTACTCACAGTACAACACATGGATCAGAGCAGCAAGCATGCCACCGTCCTTACATTCCCATTTTCCTTCTCATATATCAATCACCACAGTGACACAAAGCACATCACTAACTGGAAATGCAACAATACTTGGCCCGCTGGTACAAGACAATGAAATGCAGCACTACTAGGCCTACCGGCAAAATTTTCTAGAAACAAGTAACTGACCATCCACAGTACAAAGCTTGTAAAGGAGATGGTTATCAGAATATCGGCACCCTCGGGTCATAACCAAACATGTTTAAGTTGACAAGATGCTGAGAGCACAAAAAATGCAGCCTATATGCAAGCAAATACACTATAGTTTATCTCTGTCCGTATAACTAACATTGGCATGGCATGTTATAACTAAATCCACACCTCACTGCAAATAGAACTCATGGGGATTATTTCCTCACCAGATTTTTCCACACACAAAATAAATTGACAAAGTTGTGAACTGGCAGGAAGAAGTACCTTATAAAGAGATGACTCTATGAACACATTGATTGCTGCAGCACCTCCTTCCCTTGCAACGCCAATTGTGCTGGCGTCATCGCCCTATCCGTCGAATGTGGATACATATTTGTTCAGAAACTTGAAGTAGTCCATGCTCATTCTGCCAATCATAACAAGAAACTGAATTGCATCAATGTAAAATCTTGATTGTTTTACACTCATAAATAAACAAGCGGAATACCAGGTTAGATGCGAGCTATAACATGCATTGCTTCAGGCAAAAAATGTTTACTCTTATAAGTGAAGATGCATTATTTTGCAAAATATGCCATTGTTTTAAATACTGATTGTGCTGTGAAAAAATTGCTCCATCCCAACCCAGATTAGCACAACAAATACACTATCAGATCATACATGAACTAAAGAGCCTAGCTAAATAAAGAAATAGGAGTAACTGGCACCTGCATTATGCACAACACTTACACATAGGAGAGTAAGCAAGTGTCTTACCTACGGAGTCAGAGAAGCAGCCGCTGGAGACGAAGGAGAACCCAGGCAGGAGGCTTCATCACGGAAATGATTCCCTATGTGAGTAACTCTACAAGAGGAAAACACAAATGAAGACAGAACCAACTTTGGGGAAATCATAACATGACCAAACAAATTGAGTGATGTTTTACATAGCAGGTCCATTTTTGGAGCAAGAATCACGACCACAGCTCCTGCAGTTCCAACCCAACGAGACAGAGTTAAAAAATGATATAAAAAATAATAGAACATGTGTGCCAACAATATGTTTATGTGAACAACAAACTAGAGGTCATTTGATATTGTAACAACAAAGGAAAATAACCAGGAACTATTCTATGGAAAGTCGAAATAGGAATCAAAGTAAAGGCAAATGAGAGAATCCCGGCCTAATTGTGAGCTGCGACCAGCTATCAGTTAGCATGTCAGATTGCAATCGAGAAAGTAATTTTTTTATTAACATACCCATGTGTCAGAGCCCAGCCAGTACTACTGCAATGTTAGAATCTATAATTCTGTAAGCATCAGAATTGAGAAGCCAAGTTTTGAAGAGCACATGTAAACCAGGATAAAAAAAGGAAAACAGAAAAGAAATGTCAAGACATGACCAAACAAACTCGGGACATTTCCAATATCCACCTAATCGACCGACTGACCGACAACAAATTGTACGATACTAAAGAATGCTTATAAGCACCATTCATCCAGCCAAAAATGTCCAATTGAACGAACATCCTAGCCGAGGTATAAACATGAACAAACACAAATCAAACACACAAAGACTGTTGTGAAAGATATAAATAGATTTGTTAGCAATCTACAAGGTACAAGTGAATATACAAAGGGCCGTTGTGCCTCATAAGGTTCACAAGGCATCATTTAGAATAAAAAAGCCAAATTAATCCATGATTCCATAGCAACCAACTTCAATGATGAGATCATCACAATTACAAGATTGTGGTGGCCGAAAGGCCACCACTAGACAATATGGCCAGCATAGAACTTACCACGGCGTGATCGCCATGAACACACAGAGCAGAAGAGAAAGGAGATAGGAGGAACCGATTGGATTACACACGTTGAAGTCCAAGAATAAGCGACCACCGAAGGCGCAGGGAAGGCGCTCATGCGTGCCAGTTGAAGCGGAAACAACCTGGTACCACTGTAAGCCATGCAAACATCTCTAGAGCAGAGTTCTTAAGCTTCTGCATGATAGGAGGGTACCCAACAAGATCGACTTGGTGCAGAATCATCTCAGTCTATCTGCAGGAAGATACATTAAGCAGTAAGTAGTAAAGTCAAAAGAATATGCAATGAAACTGAAACGGAGCAAACACAATGAATTGGTGCGAACAGAATCATCGGAGCCAACTATAACAAGCAAGATATAAAATCAGGTGGCTTAGGTACTATATGAAATTCAAGGAACTGATGGAATAGACAATCACTATAGCCACAAATCCTAGATTTTTTTCATGGGCAGAGTAGAACTTACCACGACGCAATAAATGTGTACACATAGAGCAGAAGAAAAAGGAGATAAGAGGAACCGAGTGGCTTACCTACGCTGAAGTCGAAGAAGCAGCCACCGTAGGCGCAGGGGAAGCTCCTCCTGCACCAGCAAAAGCAGAAACAATATGGCCCCACCAACAGGTGAGCCATGCCAACGTCTCGAGAGAACATACGAGCAATGGTGTCAGAAATCTTAAGATTCTCCATAATAGAGGGTGCCCAACAAGACCGACTTGGTGCAGAATCATCCAAGTTTGTATGCAGGCAGATGCATTAAGCACAAAAGTCAGAGAAAATGAAACCGAAACAAAGCAAACACAATGGTTGGATACGAGCAGTCATGGAAGCAAGCTATAATATAAAGAATACAATAAGATATAAAATCAGCCAACAGAATGATGGAGGTACCACAAGATTAGATTGCACCAAGGGAAAACATAAACTACAAGTTATTATTGTTCACCACTAGCTATTGATGTAACAAAAACATTAACAAGTGGAGTTGTCCAACAGGAAACAAGAAAATAATTTCATCAAGGCCACTATCCAACAGAAGTTACTATTGTTGTCAAACTGGAAAGCAACAAAACCAAAACTGGCCAACACAGATAGCGTGACCACATAACAGAGCCCCAACTCATTGGCCGACACGACAACCGGCCATGGCTCGACAGATGGACTAAAAAAATGTTGAGAAAATACGAAATTATCTTTCTTTCTTACCATTCATATCGATGCTTTGGCAATGATACAATTACACATTCTTGCTAAAACTTAAGTGTAGATATGATTATATAGATCACCTGCCATCTATGCAATACACTTGTTTCCATCAGTGCTCAGAATCAAACAGTCCCACTTATAGTAAAATATGCAATCAATCTAAGTTAGCATGAAGACATTGTGTTGTTCAATGTATGACTACTCCCGTTTCTCAATAACATGCAGCCACCGAAACAACTATTATTTTTATTTATTATCTTGTTTTTTTTTGTGATCAACAACAAATGTGGAATGCAGTCTGGAAGCTCAAAGTAGTTCCTAAATTCAAAGTGTTCTGGTGGCTTGTATCGAGGGGCATTCTACCTAACGAGTGCAACATTAAGTATCGTCACATGAGAGAAATCAGCACTTGCAAGATCTGTCTTGCCATGGATGAGGACTTGGAACATGCGCTGCTGCACTGCTCGCATGCGCGTCGGTTCTGGGAGGAGGCCAGACTTATATTTGATGTTCATTTACGATGCCTCCATCCTCATACATGGACAAAGGATATTATTTGTGACTCCCGGTTCTCCGATAAGGACCGGGCGATCTTCGTCACTGTGATGTTAGCCATATGTATGTCTTGCAACCTCTTGACTCACGACCGGGAAGGATGGGATCCAGCCGCTTCAGTAAGAAGGATCAGAGAGGATCTTGCTATTCTGGAATCACCCCGACAGCTCACCTCAACATTGCCAGGCTATGGTTGGCAACCCCCTGATGGCCCATACATCAAGATCAAAACAAACGCTGTTGTTCACCTCGACGACGGGAATGCAGGGCTGGGAGTGTTACCTGTTCTGCATTGGGATTCAAGGGTGCATGGTGCAAGCCGTTCCCAGGTATCACAGACCCTCTTATTGCAGAGGCCCTAGCACTTGGAAGGAGTGATGTTCGGTACACTATGAGGCTACACGCATGTAATCATGGAGACCGACTGTCCTGAGGCAGTTAATCTCCGCAACTCTCGCTACATCGACCGTGTAAGTGCATCTAGTGCCCCTTAGTGATTTTGGTGTATTGAAGACTTATAGGTTAAGGGACTGATGCGTTTGTGAGTGTACACAAGTCTATAAGTCTATGAGGAGTTTGATATTTACAGAGAAAGTCGACCCCTAAAAATGAAGTTCTTCGACCGAAGACTTTGTAATTCTGAAGACTTTCTGAACACTTTGAAAGTGAAGAAATTGGTGTGACCTTGAAGACTTGGTATTCATTCGAGGAACATGAAGCGTGAAGACTTTTGTTTTCATAGTTTCATTTTTGTCTTTCTTGAGTCATAGGAAACAGCGTACTGTTAAAGGGGGTCGAGGAAATACTAAGGAGAAATTTCCATGTGATGTTCAACTCAAATCCTACACCTACCAATCCCTTTGAGTGAAGCCATTGGAAATCTTGCACAGTTCAGCCACATTATTCAGTGATAGAGATGAAGTTCTTCTGGACTCTGAGGAATTTGTTCTGACTGAAGAGTTAGGAATTCGCCAGTGCGGATTGCCTACCAAGTGAGGAACATGATAGCCCTGAGGAATTCGAACCTCAAATATTCCGACCGTTGCTATGCTATGCGCCAGCTGTCCCAAAATATCTACCCACCTAACGGTCATATCAGACAAGGGTATTTATGTCTTATCATGTCGGGCTGCTCCCCGGCTATAAATAGCCGCCCCCTACAACCACTAGCTGGTTGGCTCCTCCAGGAGAAACTGACACTTGTCATTTGAGAGCAACCCATCCTCCGAGGACTTTGAGTGAAAATCATCAAGTGAGGAAATCCCAAACCCAAACCTACAAAACCCCAAGTGATTGAGCATCACTGAAGAGATTGATCCTGCGTGGATCCGACGCTTGTTTCCTTTGAAGACTGTGCTTCTTCCAGACGGTTAGGCGTCAAGGTCTAGAGCATCCAAGAGGAATTGTGGATTGCCGAGTGACCGAGTTTGTGAAGGTTCGGATGTCACCTGAAGACTTACCACGAGTGATTGGGCGAGGTCTGTGTGACTTTAGCTCAAGGAGAATACGGTGAGCATTGTGCGTCCGGGACTGGGTATCCTCGAGTTTAAATACTCAGCCGCTCCAACCAGATGTACAACTAAGATAGCAGTTGGAACTGGTCTACGAAATCATTGTCTTCACCGAGCTTACTGGTTCTATTTCCTCAACTCTTTCATTTCCTCATGTATGTTGTTGTGTGCTTGTTCATATCTATTTGAAGACATTGACTGAAGACTTTCTCAATTTCCTCATCTCTATTTCTTCAGTCTATCCGTCTTCTTCCCTTGTTATCCTGTGCTTATGCTTTCTGTACTCTTTGCTTGTCTTCATTTCATCATGATGACTATGCTTGTGTTCTGTTATGTTCCCTTCTGAGTACTTATTCCGCTGCTAGTAGTTCTTCATTTAGGAATTTCCTCACCAACAAATTCCTCAGTGAAGAATTCATAAAAATTGCATATTCACCCCCCCTCTAGTCGATATAACGCACTTTTAATTGGTATCAGAGCAAGGTACTCCCTTGTTCTGTGTGATTTTGGTTTAACCACCTGGAGTTCTAGTTATGTCGACCGCAGGTATGATCAAGGTCTCCGTTGGGTGTCCTACCTTCGATGCACGGGCTACCCCTACTGGAAGAATAAGATGCGAATGCATCTTGAAGCAATTGACAACGATCTCTGGTACGTTGTGGAAAATGGTGTTCCCTCAGTCACACCTTCCCTGAATGCTGCTGACATGAAGAGATTCAAGCAACTCGATTCTCAAGCGAAGAATATCATATGTGGTCATATGAGTAAAGGGCAGTATGGTAGAGTGAGTGCTTTGGAAACTGCTAAACTTATCTGGGATAGGCTCTCCAAAGTAAACGAAGGAGTCTCAACTCAACGTGGCTCTCGTGTTGACGTTCTTCGCAATCTCTTCAACCGCTTCAAAAGACTCGACAAAGAAAATGTTCAGCAAATCTTCGATCACCTCACTGATATCTCAAATGAGCTTCAAGTGCTCGGTGCCACTGACATCACCGACCATGAGGTGGTGAAGAAATTGCTGAGATCACTCGATTCTTCATTTGACACGCTGGCACTGATGATTCAAGAGCGTGCTGATTACAAGTCACTTGATCCTGCTGATATCCTCGAGAGGCTAAACACTCATGAGTTCCATCTTGCTGAGAAGAGAGATCTCTATGGTCCGAGCTATGGCAAACTACGTGCTCTGAAGGCCAAGGCAGTCTCTGAGTCTGAAGAAGAGGACTCTACCAGCAGCCTTAGTGATCCTGAAGAACTGAGCCAGGAACTAGCACTGCTCGTGAAGAAATTTTAGAAGTTCTCAAGACGTGGTCGCTTTGGAAAATCCTCAAGGAGCAACGATTCCTCATCTAGTGACTACAAGAAAAGGCTTTGCCACAAATGCAAGAAGCCTGGTCACTACATTCAAGATTGTCCTCAGTGGGACAAGGAACTGAAGAAGAAGAAGAAATACAAGGATTACAGATCTGATGACGCCAAGAAGAAGAAGAAATCTTCAAAGTCGTCGTCATCAAAATCCTCAAAGTCTTCATCTCACAAGAAGAGCATTTCCAAGAAGGCTCGGGCATTCATTGGCAAGGAAACGGATTTTGAGGCTGAATCTGAGGATCATGAGGAAGATGAGGCATCCGAGGAGTCTGAGTCTGGTGTGGCAAGTCTAGCTCTTGCTACCGCATTTGTCAGCAAGTCTATCTTCAACACTTAAGAAAATGGCAACACCAACAATGCTGACGAAGGCAATGATGACTACGCTCCCACCTATTGCTTCAGGGCAAAGGGTGCCAAGGTAACTAAATACCCCTCCTCTGAATCTAGTGAGGATAAATCTGATGAAAATCTCAAGCCTAGCTACTCTAAACTTGCTAAGATTGCTGTGAAACAACAAAAGGCTATTGAAAAGCTTCAAAACATGCTTGACAAAAGTGATGATATGTTGGGTGATGAAATGGACCGCACTAAAGACTTAACTGAAAATCTCTAGAGACTTCAGCCTAAGTTTGATAACCTTCAAAGTCATCATAAAACTCTCTTATCTGATCACGAGAAGCTTTCTTATGAATTTCTTCAAAGAAAGCAAGATCTTGAGAAGCTAAGAGTGAGTTATGAAGATCTTCAGAAGGAGCGCGATTCATTACTTGCTCAACATATCAGCGCTACTCAGGAAGAATTTGTTCCTCCGTGTTTAAACTGCTTTGAACGTGAATCTGCTAATTCTTCACCTGAATGTTCAAATGCTTCAACTGTTACAAATTCTTTACCTGTCTGTGCTATCACTAATTCCTTATTTGGGGACATTGCTAGTACTACTAATGATGCAGGGCTGAAGGAATTGTACATGAAGGAATGTACAAAAGCCTCAAAGGGCATCAGATTCTGTGTGATGTGCTCAAAAAGCAGATCCTCAACAGAAACCCTAGGAAAGAGGGTATTGCCTTTGAACGGAAACTCAATGCTGATGGAACATATTGGAAGCCTGAGCCGTACTCCAAAACCTCATGGGTTGCTGCAAAGGGACCTCCAGTTGATCCATCTAACCTATCTCGCTTTACATGTGAATCTTCTCATTCTTCTGATGAGTCTTTTGAATCCAACTATAAACTGTTCAAAAATCAGAATGGTGAAGTATTTGCTAGATATGTTGGCACTAACTGCAGGAACGGTTCACCTATGAAGAAAATCTGGGTTCCCAAAAGTTATGTTGAAAGTCTTCAGGTGAATGTCCTCATGACACCACCTGTGAAGAACAGGAACCCCAGATCAAATTCTTCATATGGACCTAATTCTTCACATGGATCAAATTCCTCAAGTGGATCAAAGTCCTCATATGATCATCATCGTGCTAACCCTTCTGTTTCACAGGGTAGAGCTAAGGGCTATGAATATGCGCATTATTCTTCAAATCATTATGTTCATAAGTCCTCGAAGAATTTCTCTGCTTATTCATATGCTTACCCTAACCCCTCTTATGTGAAACAAAGTGGACTAGCTTCTATGCCACCTTTCTCATATGGTGCTCACAGAGTGATGAATTCTTTGCCACCCCTTTAGATGTGGGTGGTGAAGAAAAAGAATTAATCTCTTATGCAGGGTCAGGTCTCCAGACATGCTTAAATCGTCTCAAGAATTTGCTGCAGACCTGAACAATGCCTGAAAGGATGCAGGCTAATCATGAAGAAATGAATTTTCATTTCTCACGTCCTCATACTGGTTTATCTGTGCTATTGCTTGATGAAATTGAACTGATGAATTTAACGTCATATTCTTCACTGATGAAGTATATGAGTTCGTAAGATGCACTAATTCATCTGCAGGATGATCAGCCCAAAGCAAACGAGTGGGTCCTCGATAGTGGATGTACAAATCACATGACGGGTGACAAGAATCTATTGATGGATGCTCCTTTATCACCTTCACATCTGAAGCATATTATCTTCGCTGACAAAGGCAAAAGTCAGGTATTGGGTCTAGGTAAGGTTGCGATCTCAAAGGATCGACACATGGACAAAGTCATGCTTGTCGAGTCCTTAGGATACAACCTCATGTCTGTCTCAATGCTTTGTGATCTCGATATGGTTGTTGTCTTTGGAAGATATCGTTGTGTTGTGATCATGGAAGCTGGCCATTCCAAAGTCTTCGAAGGCTTTAGGAGAGGAGATCTGTATATTGTTGATTTCTCTACAGGACCACAACCAGCCGTGTACTTACTGGCAAAAGCTTCAGAAGGCTGGCTATGGTCGACGACTTGATCATGCTAGCATGAGGAATCTGAACACACTTGCAAAGAAGAAGCATGTCATTGGCATTGAGAATGTCAAATTCCTCAAGGATCACTTATGCGGAGCTTGTGAAGCTGGAAAGATGACAAAGGCCAAGCATCCAGCGAAGACTATCATGACCACCACTCGACCATTTGAATTGCTTCACATGGATTTTTTTGGTCCTAATCATTATTCTGCTGTTTCAAATGATGCATCTCTATATGGCTTTGTTATTGTTGATGACTATTCTCGTTACACATGGGTACACATTGTCACTTACAAACATGAAGTGCAGGAAATCTTCAAATGATTTTCCTCGAGGGCTTCAACCAACTTTGGTGTGAAGATCAAGCACATCACAACTGACAATGGAACTGAGTTGAAAAATTCCGGTCTTGATGACTATCTTGATGAACTTGGTATTACTCATGAGTTATCTGCTCCTTATACTCCTCAGCAGAATGGCGTCGTGGAGCGCAAGAACAGAACCCTCGCTGAAATGGCTCGCACTATGCTTGATGAATACAAGACGCCTCGTCGCTTCTGAATTGAGGCAATTGATACTGCGTGCCACGTCATCAACAGGGTATGTCTTCACAAATTCTTCAAGAAAACTGCTTATGAACTCCTCACTGACAAAAACCCAAATGTGAGTTATTTCAAAGTCTTCGGTGCAAAATGTTGGATTAGAGATCCTCATCACACTTCCAAATTCTCACTGAAAGCACATGAAGGTTTTATGCTTGGTTATGGAAAGGACTCGCACACCTACAGAGTCTTCAACAACGTTCTTCACAAAGTTGTTGAAACTGTAGATGTGCGGTTCGATGAAACTAATGGCTCGCAAAGAGAGCAACTACCTTCTGTGATAGATGAACCAGCACCTGAAGATTCTATCAAGTTCAAGGCTACTGAGGATGTCATTCCTACCGAAGAATCTGCTGAAGAATTCATTCCTGATCGTGATGATTACCGAGCTGACACACCTGAAGAAAAAGGTGCTAAAGAAAATGCTCCTGAAGGGAATGCTGATCAAATTCCTTGAAGAAAACCCACTCATCCTCGCATCGCTAATGAAGTGCAAATTGAGAAGATCATTGACGACAATGAAGCACCAGGTCCTCTCACTCGCTCAAAATCTTCACATTTATCTAACTTTTGTGGGCACTTTGCTTTTGTCTCTATCGTAGAGCCCACTAAGGTAGATGAAGCATTTTTGGAGCCTGAGTGGATTCAGGCTATGCAAGAAGAATTACATCAGTTCGAGCTCAACAATGTCTGGGAACTGGTCAAACGTCCAGATCCTCGCAAGCACAACATCATTGGCACAAAGTGGATCTACCGCAACAAGCAACATGAAAATGGCCTTGTGGTGAGGAATAAGGCACGGCTTGTAGCTCAAGGCTACACATAGGTTGAAGGAATTGATTTCAATGAAACTTTTGCACCTGTTGCTAGACTTGAGGCTATTCGCATATTACTTGCTTACGCTAACCATCATAATATTATCTTACAACAAATGGATGTGAAAAGTGCATTCCTCAATGGTAAGATTGAGGAAGAAGTATATGTTGCTCAGCCCCCAGGTTTTGAAGATCCAAAGAATCCCGACAAAGTCTACAGACTCAACAAGGCCCTGTATGGCCTCAAGCAAGCCCCTCGGGCGTGGTATGACACGTTTAAGGAATTCTTCGTGAAGAATGGCTTCAAACCCGGTTCACTCGATCCAACTCTTTTCACTAAATCCGATGATGGTGAATTGTTTGTGTGCCAAATATATGTTGATGATATTATCTTTGGCTGTACTGACCAACGTTATAGTGATGAATTTTCCTATATGATGAGTGAAGAATATCAAATGTCTATGATGGGAGAGTTGAAATTCTTCTTAGGTCTTCAAATTCGTCAACATCGCAATGGTATATTCATATCGCAGGAGAAATACCTCAAAGAAGTATTGAGGAAATTCGGCATGCAAGATTGCAAAGGGGTCAAAATTCCAATGCCCACAAATGGCCATCTATGCACTGATGAAAATGGTCAAGACTTCGATCAAAAGGTATACCGCTCCATGATTGGATCTTTATTGTACTTATTTGCATCTAGGCCAGATATTATGCTTAGTGTTTGCATGTGTGCCCGATTTCAAGCTACACCGAAGGAATCACACCATAAGGCTGTGAAGCATATTCTTCGATATCTAGCTCACACACCAACACTTCGATTATGCTATCCCAAGGGCTCTTCATTTGATCTCGTTGGATATTCAGACTCTGACTATGCTGGCGATCGCGTGGACCGCAAGTCAACGTCAGGAACATGCCATTTCCTCGGACGATCTTTGGTCTGTTGGTCCTCGAAGAAACAGAACTGTGTATCTCTCTCCACTTCAGAAGCTGAGTACATTAATGCTGGATCATGATGTGCTCAATTATTATGGATGAAGCAAACACTCAAGGACTATGGCATCAACGTGAAGAATGTGCCTCTCTACTGCGACAATGGAAGTGCTATCAAGATTTCTCGCAACCCAGCTCAGCACTCGAAGTCAAAGCACATCCAGATTCGTCATCATTTTCTTCGTGATCATGTGTTGAAGGGTGATATCTCCATCTGCCATGCAAGAACTGAAGATCAGCAGGCCGATATTTTCACTAAGCCCTTGGATGAGAAGAGATTTAGCAAGTTGCGGTGTGAGCTAAATATCCTAGAATCTTCGAATGTTCTCTGAAATAGGACACTCATCCTAACACTTATGCTGACTTGATGACTTTGATGCGCAACACACAAAGTAACGTTTTTCTTCAATCAATGAAGACTAACCTTCTAAGTGTGAAGAAATTAATGAAGAAATTGACTCTCAGAGCCCTACGACAATTGTACGTGGTGTCTGAAGCCAACTTTCTTATACGGTGGGTTACACCACCACAAAAGTTGAAAATCTTCAAATTTGAGTTTTTCTTCGTTTTTGAAATTCCTTAGTTCTCAAATTCTTCAACTTGCAAAGTCTTCACTACTTTCGTCGTCTATCTTCAGTTGAATATATATATGACTTTATGTCCTCTACAGCATTCACTTATTGCTAATTCTTCAAGTTGACGTTTCCGCTAAGTGAATGTGATCGGACCCTTCCCCCTCTATGCTAAACTCAACCCAGTCTATTCACAAATTCTTCATATGCGTTCTGATTTGAAACTCGTTCAAATTCTTCACTGTGTCCTTGATAGCTGAACAAATTGCGAACGGTAATATTAAAACTTATCTTATCCAAATTTTCGGCTTTGCCGCTCAAACCGTTCCGCTTCTCACGACAAATACTTATCTATTCACCCACGATCCTACACGATCGCCACCTCACAGTACGTGGGTGACACATGTCACGTGAATGAGAAGAGCCAGGGTACGTTCATCCGAAATCCTTGGGCGCACAGTTATTCACTGCCGCTATAAATACTCCTGTCTTCTCCTCACTTCACTTTTACTCTGCTCGACCTCTCTCTCCCGCTCGAGCTTCCCAAACCCTAGCGGTGCTGCTACTTCATCATCGCCGGTGAGGAAGAGCTTCACTGCCTCGACCTCGTCGCTGTCGTACTCGCGCCGGTTGCGGATTTCTTCACTCCGCCGCCGCCGTAGCCGTCTTCCTCTGCCGAGTTAGGGCGTGGAAGATCTGAACGGACGAACTTCACTTCTACACTTCCCAGTTCGTCGTATTCTTCGGTTCGGGTAATTAAAAGTTACTTTTACTGCCATCTTTGATTCATGTGTTTTCCAAAAAATCTTCAAAGGTGTTTATTCTTCAAATCTTCACACACTAAACACCTCACATGTTATCTATTCTTGATTCGTTTCTCTAAGCAATGATTTTCTTCAAGATTCCTCAATTGTGTGGATTTTCAAATCTGTACAACTCTGGAACCTGAGATAAAGAACGCTTAGTGAAATTCTTTAAGACTCGTCGGTCAAATTCCTCAAACCTATTCCTTTTTGAAAATCTTTTGAGAACGCATATGACCTCTCCAAATTCCTCGCAACTATACTCTGTTCACAGGTACAAAATGTACGCTGCTGAATCACTAGGTTCTCATCAACTTAACTCATTTGCAGCGTTCCTCGAAGAAAAGTTGCATACATCTTCAGAAACTTCAGTTTTAAATCCTCAGTTGAAGAAAATGGCTGACAGCAAGAAGCCACAGAAGGGAGGAAAAAGGCCTGAGGTCAACACAGCGTTTGAAATCCCTGAGGATATATATGCTGGATATTGCACTCCAGATGAGGCCAAGTTTGGCAAGGAGTACAAGAATCAGTGCAAAGTGCGCATACAACGTATTGAACGGAGATGGGCACGAGAATGGAGGGAGTATAGATATGTTACTCCCAAGTACATGAAGAAATTCACGCTCAACCCTCCATGCTCAAGACCTCCATTGAGGCCTGGCCAACTGGCAGATCCCACCAGCCTCAAGCGTGGTGAGGACTATGCTGCTGAATGGGCTAGGCGCCAGGCCAAACTAGCCAAGCAAGCAAAAGAGGCAGTGAGGAAACTCAATGAAGATTCTGCTGCTGGTGCTCATGTAGCTGAGGCCTCTGGTAGTAAGCCCAGGAAGGCTATGCCAAAGAAGCCTGCCCACAAATCCAGTGCTTCTCCGTCAATGCCCTCACGACCAGCATCTTCAAAGCCCTCACGGCAAATTCCTCAGACTACTCCTCCTCCAAAATCCTCAGCACCTCCGACAAAGTCTTCGGCTGCTCCAACAAAATCTTCGGCACCTGTGCATCTTGCCACGTGCCAAAGGACTCAAGGCATCGCCATTGCCTCAGGAGCATCTGCTAGCTCCACTGCTGCACCAAGTTCCTCAGCAGGACCGTCTCTGCTGAAGAAAAAGGCCACTGCAGGACGAGGCCTTCGCCCAAGTCCTCACAAGAAGCAGGTTGCCTTCCAAATCCCGTCTGATGATGATGAAGCTGATGATGAAGAACTTGCTGAAATCATCAGGGACAGGAAAGCCAAGGCCGCTAGAGCCAAAGGCAGCAACGTGCCTCTACTTTTGGATCCCAAGTTGATACTGGACTTCATTGACCTATGGCACAAGGACCCCACTACACCTTTGCCGGAGATGAATCTCACTCCTGGTCAAAGTCATGTTCTGACCCACTTCATCGAAGAAGAGAAGTGGAAGTATCAAGAAGGACGAAGGTTGAAGAAAGCGCAGTACAAGAAATAGCGCTACCTTAAGGACAATATCGTCTCCCTCACTCCTGAAGAACTCATTTCTGTACAAGCTGAAATCAAGAAATTGAGTGATGAATTCAATCGGTATCATGCTGATTGGAAGGGCGCAAAAGTTCGTTTTGTCAATCTGACGAAGACTTTCTCTTCAACTGCCACTGCACCAGTGCATGTTGAAATTCCTCAAGCTGAAGAATCTGCCCAGCCCACTGAGGAACACGCCAGCACTGCTGATGTCAGTATGGCTGCTGAAGAAAGTGAGAATACCAGGGCTGATGACTCCATTCCAGCCACTGATGATATTGCCAGGGCATCCACTAGTGATGCGCCTGAGGAAACTGAACAAGCCAGGGCAACTGCAACAGTTGTGCCTGAAGAAAATGCACCTCCTGCGCCTACACCAACTCCTATCCTTCCATCTGCTCTTGATGTGAAGAAGACCAAGGCTGCAGAACATGCAGCGATGAAGAAAAGGAAGGCATCAGCTTCATCAAATACTTCAGCTCCGAAGAAGAAGAATACACTGATCAGTTCAATTGATAATCCAATTGATGTTGTTCCAGTCTCCTCAATGCCATCTAAGGACCTTGTTCCTTATGGTGAAGAATATGAGATTCCAGAGGAATCTGATGAAGAAACTCCATCTTCTGCTTCCACAGAGCAGTTGGACGAAGAAATTGAAGTGGACAAGCTCCCTTCAACTCCAGTTATTTCCTCACCTAAGCCTCAGTTCACTGCTGAAGAGGCAGGTGTTGAAGAACTTGAAGATGAGGATGTGGACATTGGGTGTACCACTCCTGTGCTGAATGATGACTTCTGGGAAAGTCAGCACCCCAATTCTCCTCTGTTCACTCCTCTCCAAGCTATTCCTCAGTCCCCAGTCACTACAGAAGTATGAGTGGAGTCTGATGAACCTCGTGCAACCCTGTCCGTCAATGAGAAAATTCCAGCCACTAGCGCTAATGAAAAAGTAATTAAAGAAAAGATGCCTCCGACTGCCACTGCAGAAGAAACTGAAATTCCTCAGCATGAGGAACCTGAGATTGTGATTCCTGAGGTGATACTGCAAATCACTGACACTCCTCAGCCAAAGCCAAAGAATCCTTTCTCTAAGAAGCCAAAATTCAAAGCTGATGATTTCTTCGACGAGCATGTTTTCTTCACTGAATTCAACCCCTATGACAATGCTCGTCTTAGAAGGAAGTGATTCTGGACAGCCAGCCAGACAAACTTCTATTCCTCTGTTCTTTTTGACAAGGACAAAGTCTTCGATCATGAGCACATTCCTCACGTGGATATGGAATCTATGCCATGCTTCACGCTGGTTCTCAGTCTGCTTCACGATGCAGGCTTGTTAAATTTCTGCACTGACATCGTTGATTGGAATGGAGAGCTCATTCTTCAGTTCTACGCAACTTTGCATATCACAGGCAACGGTGCTGACGTCAACTCTTGGGTGTTGGACTGGATGACACAAAACACTCACTACAAGGCACCAGCCACTGAATTAGTTCGTGCCTTTCCCATCAGTCCTCCACCAGAAGGCGCTCGCTGTCTGTATGATGAACCTAAACTTACAGATCACTATATGCAAGTGCTCATGAAGCCGCTGAAGCCAGGAAAAATTCACAGGACCAAATTCCTCATGAAGTATTTTCTCTACGTGCCCATAACCTTATACCGCATTCTGACAAAGACTATCAGCCCAATCAAAGGACATGATTCTTCAGATGAAGAAATTGTGGGGATGATGAAGAATATGCTCTTCAACATCATACATGGAATTCCTATCAACTACCATGATTTCTTCATGAGGACTCTTGCGAATGTTGCACTTTCACCGTTCGAGCTGAAGCCTTATGCACCTTGGATCATGAGATTCCTCAGATCAAGGACTTCACTCAACTACAAGCCTGATACTCTCAACCATGGCAGCTACTTGCCCCCAGTTGAAGTCCTCAAGCGGACCATTTCCTCATCCAATGATAAGGGCAAGTCACCTGCTGTGATAGATGAAGGCATTCGTCCATTGGATGGTCAGTTCCGCAAAGCTGCATCCTGCTCCACCAATGATGACTCTGCCACACATGATTCTGCTGCAAATGCTCCAAAGTCAAGTCCTCAAGCTACTGCTCCCTGAGTGATGACTGACCGTGAATTGCTCATAAGTCTTCACCAGAAGGTCGATCAAAACCACAAATGGGTCAAGCGTTAGTTTGGTTCTATTCTTCACAACATGACTTCTACACACAATGCAGTGAAGAAAAACCACTACTACCTCCATGAAGTGTTCGATCGCACCTGGGTAATACTGTCACATCTATATGGTGAAGAAGATTTGAAGCAAATGGGCTTCAAGGAAGACTTTGAGTGGTCTGCACCTCCACCGAAGAAATACAAGAAGGTCAAGGTTCCTTCCCTGGTGGCCAGCTCATATTCGTCATCACGCGCTATGGACGAGAATGGAGATTTGGAAGACACTGCAGCAGGCCCTACATCGACTCAAGACCCTGACAACGCTGGCGCTCCTCCATCATCATGAAAATCTTCAGGGGCGTTAGTCCTTACTTTCAACCCTTTTGGTCTTCGATGACAAAGGGGGATAAATTTGAGTTAGTCTTCAAGCGGGTCTATATATGGGCGTTTTTTTTTTTTGCTAAGTTACAACTCTCGTTCTTCTGATGACTTTGCTGGATTGAGTTGTAATCTTAAACTCTATGGTGGCTTCATACTTTTGTTGTGTTCTTCTGCATGCTTATTCCTCATTAATGTTAATGCACGCATGTTCAATTACATCAGTCACCATATTCCATCATGCATTTCAAATTCTTCATATTATATATCAAATGCGTGTATGAATTCCAAGATATAGGGGGAGATCTCCATGATTATACTCTTCAAGTGTGCATTGCTTCAAAAGAAAATTCCTCACGATGCATACCTTCAGGGGGAGTTCTTCTATATCTTGCAATCAAATTCCTCAATATCAGTTTTTACACTTCACATTATTATCCTCGTTGAAAACTTAACCTATATTGTCATCAATCACCAAAAAGGGGGAGATTGTAAGTGCATCTAGTGCCCGTTAGTGATTTTGGTGTATTGAAGACTTATAGGTTAAGGGACTAATGCGTTTGTGAGTGTACACATGTCTATAAGTCTATGAGGAGTTTGATATTTACAGACAAAGTTGACCCCTAAAAATGAAGTTCTTCGACCGAAGACTTTGTAATTCTGAAGACTTTTTGAAGACTTTGAAAGTGAAGAAATTGGTGTGACCTTGAAGACTAGGTATTCATTCGAGGAACATAAAGTGCGAAGACTTTTGTTTCCATAGTTTCATTTTTCTCTTTCTTGAGTCATAGGAAACACCGTACTGTTAAAGGGGGTCCAGGAAATACTAAGGAGAAATTTCCATGTGATGCTCAACTCAAATCCTACACCTACCAATCCCTTCGAGTGAAGCCATTGGAAATCTCGCACAGTTCAGCCACATTCTTCAGTGACAGAGACGAAGTTCTTCTGGTCTCTGAGGAATTTGTTCTGACTGAAGAGTTAGGAATTCGCCAGTGCGGATTTCCTACCAAGTGAGGAACATGATAGCCCTAAGGAATTCGAACCTCAAATATTCCGATCGTTGCTTTGCTATGCTCCAGCTGTCCCAAAATATCTACCCACCTAACGGTCATATCAGACAAGGGTATTTATGTCTTATCATGTCGGGCTACTCCCCGGCTATAAATAGCCGCCCCCTACAACCACTAGCTGGTTGGCTGCTCCAAGAGAAACTGACACTTGTCATTTGAGAGCAACCCATCCTCCGAGGACTTTGAGTGAAAATCATCAAGTGAGGAAATCCCAAACCCAAACCTACAAAACCCCAAGTGATTGAGCATCACTGAAGAGATTGGTCCTGCGTGGATCCGACGCTTGTTTCTTTTGAAGACTGTGCTTCTTCCAGACGGTTAGGCGTCAAGGTCTAGAGCATCCAAGAGGAATTGTGGATTGCCGAGTGACCGAGTTTGTGAAGGTTCGGAAGTCACCTGAAGACTTACCACGAGTGATTGGGCGAGGTCTGTGTGACTTTAGCTCAAGGAGAATACTGTGAGGACTGTGTGTCCAGGACTGGGTGTCCTCGAGTTTAAATACTCAGCCGCTCCAACCAGATGTACAACTGAGACAGCAGTTGGAGCTGATCTACCAAATCATTGTCTTCACCGAGCTTACTGGTTCTATTTCGTCAACTCTTTCATTTCATCATGTATGTTGTTGTGTGCTTGTTCATATCTGTTTGAAGACACTGAATGAAGACTTTCTCAATTTCCTCATCTCTATTTCTTCAGTCTGTCCGTCTTCTTCCCTTTTTATCATGTGCTTACGCTTTCTGTACTCTTTGCTTGTCTTCATTTCATCATGATGACTATGCTTGTGTTCTGTTATGTTCCCTTCTGAGTACTTATTCCGCTGCTAGTAGTTCTTCATTTAGGAATTTCCTCACCAGCAAATTCCTCAGTGAAGAATTCATAAAAATCGCCTATTCACCCCCCTCTAGTCGATATAACGCACTTTCAGACCGGTCGGTGATAGCACCTATTCTTTCTAAAGTTGGAGAGCTAGCTCTTAGTTTTATTTCTTTTAGAGTATTCAACATGTAATAAGATCAGCAAATGGTCCTGCACATCTTTGTGCTAAGCGTGGCTCTACGCTTAATGTGACCAAGAGCTGGTTAGTCTCTACTCCTAGCTGACTGCTCAGCAAATGCTTTTGTTGAATAAAGCTCTCTGAAGTTCCCCGACAAAAAAAAACTCTCCTTTTTTTAAAGACAAACTCTCCTTGGTACTCAATGCGTGGGTCTCTGGGTTGGGTTTTGCTTTGGGCCAGCAACGTTGAGTGAGACATGCACGGATGTCTTTATTCTAATTTTTCTCTAATAATAAAGGGATCATCACTTCTTACCACCGTATTTTCGTCCGTGCGTCCGCCCCATCTGTCTTTTTCATCTGAGGTGGAATTAATCTTAGTTCGTCCCCAGCTAGCTGTGGTGTACGTATCCAGGTATTTGTCCTGTCACCCCCTCCTGCCACGGTCGCCCAGCTGGGCCTAAATCCCTTGATATGGGCCTGCTTTTTTAGATAATGTGATATGGGCCCGCTGGCCTGTGGGTAGTGGTTAGCGTAAAATAAAAACAGATTTCGTACGTCAATCGCTTGCTACTGTAGCTAGCCCGGATAATTTTCGTACCTCGCCTCCTGAGTTTGTCGTCAAGGTAGGCCTCGCCAGTGCGTTATGGGCCAACTAGTCCCAACCGAGCTATTTTTCTACCTGAAAAAAGTATAAAGCCCAACTAAGCTATTTTCTACGTGAAAAAAGTATAAAGGCATTATGCTAAGTAATAGTCCCACATCGCTTTTTAACATCAAATCACACCTATTTATAATACTCCGTTGCCATGTCGCGTGCATGTAGCAAAGTTCATGTCCCCACCGATCTGCAACAACACCGACACCTTCCGAGCCGAGCGACACCAAGCACATTCACACACCTCGCCGGTGTGGAGAGAGATGCAAAACCGAAGTGTGCCCGGTCAGTTTCTTTCGGTCCTGGATACATGATGCTACTCATGGCAAGAGATGATGCATATAAGAACAACACATCAAAGCAAGTTTAAATGAGGCCCGAAACAACATATAACAATTCCGGTAAGTCCCCATATGCAAATTTCGAAATTGGTCCAGATCTGAATAAACCTTATGTTCAAGTTGTTAAACATCAAGTTAAGATGCACCAAGATGATCTACACGAGATTCTAGTCAAGTTACATATAAAGTTCATTTAATTCGGAGCTACAGCCTAGAAGATACGAGCAAAACAAGTTAAACATGACATTGATGTAAAATGCATTCAAACATCAAGCAAACACACTCAAAACAAGGATTCAACATGACATGATGAAACTATGTGCAATTCTAAGCAAGTTTCATATACAGCATGCTCAAAACAGAGCAACGGTGCAACACATATACTCCAAACAAGATATAACAACAATCTGGCCAAAACAGCAACTAGACACTTTTCAATCATCAAAACAACATGCTACAGGAAATATATGAGCACAAACTTGACATGGACTTCATGTACAGATAACATTCTTTAAATATCATTAAGGTTCAGCTTAATAGGCATCAATATTAATCAAATATTATCAATGCAAAATGCAATTTTATAACACAGGGACATATACATGAGCAGAGTTAATATGATGGCGTGTTGGAGGCATGAAACAAAGATGCTAAAGCAACCATACATACCAACAAAGGGCATGGCATGAAATTACACATTACAAAGAGCAAATAACATCAAGGCATCTTATGCATATGACTCATTGACTAGTGGGAACCAACAAGACAAGATTGAATGTTATAACAGTTTCAACAAGTGTAAAACAGCAACATTACGATAGCTTATTTACAAGCATGAAACAGAGGCATATGATATCCAAAATGAACAACCATGGCATGTAAACAAATTGCTCATAGCATACTTGAAAACATGTAATTGGAGCATCTCAAGAAGAGGCATGGATCAATTAATAACAAGCTCACAACATGGTATCATGAAGTCAACAGAAAATTGGAACATCATTTAGGCATGTTCATGGCAATGAAACCATATGCTATAGGAAATATATAAGGAATAAAATGGCATGGCATGATATATCATAATATGGACAACAAAACATGTGAACTAAGCATCTCCAGATTATGCATGGATTAATTCATAGCATCAAGCAAACATAGCATCATGATATAACAGATTTAGCATTGACAGAATATTAACAGCGAGTAGCCCACTTCACAAACTTGATGCACTCACTATAGGGTATGTCAAAATACATGGATTGCACCACTGTAAATATGGTATAATTATGCTCCTAAAACATGTAGACATGATGCGCAAAGGAGAATCACACAAAAAGATATAAAAAAGACAAGTAGGCAAGTTATGACAGTTTTCAGCAGTTAACAGCAACATGCACTTTTGCAATAGAGATTAAAATATAAAGATGCAATCTAACATGAATGCAAAGCACACCAACATGTAGATCATGAAGAACAGAACATTTGCATATCAAGATCATCATCATAGGACTAACAGAGACAAAGTTACACCACTCATAAGATGCATAAATGATGTTAACATGCAGCAGTTTTCAGCAGTTTATATCACTTAGCAGTTTTGACACGAAGATTAAGGCATCAAGATGAAAATTAACATGAATGCAAATGCAATCATCATGACTAGCACTCTAAGATGAACATTTTGACGTATCATGCGTGCAAAACGAAGTAGTATTTATGAAGTTACAAGCATCCAAACATGCACACATAATGAGAATTTTCTGGGACTAAGCAGTTTTCAGGAAGGAAAAAACAGATGGGCGCACGGTAACTAAAACATGCACTAGGCGAGGGATAGGTGTTGGGTGCTCACATCGGGCCCGTGGGCCAGTCGGTGCGGTTCTGAGGAAGCCGACAGTGGTCGGGGAGGCGGCTCGGTCGGGCCGGCCCGGTTCAGTCGAACCGACCAGTTCGGGCGGTTCGCGGGCGGAGGCGGTTCGGGGCAGCCGGACCGGAGGACGGTCAACGCGGCCGGTTAGGCACCAGCACGAACTCCGGCGACGGCGAGGCGGGCTCCGGCAGTTGTAGTCGGCGACGAGGGGCGGATCGGACCGATCCGGCAGTGGGGGACCGGATCCGGGCGGTGGGAGGCGGCGAGGCACAGGCGGCGGCTCGCTTCGGCGTAGATCCTGGCGGCGGAGGGCGGTGCTGGCGACGCCGGGCGACAGACGACGGGAAGGAGGAGTTTAAATCTTGTACACCTATATAATCCCCATGAGGTCAGATCAATACAACACACAATTACACACGTTCTATATTTCCTATAGAAAAATGGATAAATCTTTGATACGTGTTCACACAGTTTATTTTATTTTGTGCAATTTTAATTTTTAAAAACCGTTCATGCATTTAAAGTTGTTTGTTTAGTCTTTAGAAAAGTGTTCACATATTAAAATAATGTTCATATAATTTGAAAAATGTACAACTTTTTCTCAAAAAAATCCATGTAATTCCAAAAAGTGTTCACGTGCTTAGAAATATATTCTTAATTTAAAAAATATTTATGCTCTCTAAAAAATTCCATGTGATTTCAAAAGTCTTTATGTGTTTTCAAAACAAGGTTGATGCATTTTGAAAAACAATATATACAATTTAAAAGTGGCTGGGTGTATGAGGGATGTCGTATGGACTAGGTGTATGCCATAGCTCCAGAAGGGCGGCGGCCACGTCCAACTTGAGGAGATTAGTTTCAAAACTATTAGACATTGACTTGCGATGGCGTGGTTCAATGTCAACTATGCGTGGAGTAGTCAAGATCAAGGATTTGGTTACCGAATGGGGCAATTTTACCTGGGGAGCCAGTAACATGGTTAGCACGGTTACCGAAAAATACCAAAAAATTCGAACGGAACTTATAGTTGAATTTTAAATTCAAATTCTTTAAGAATAGTATAGATAGAAAAAGACCTTGTATTTGGCATAAAAGTGCTACCAGCCAAATGGAATGTTGTCTATGCATGAGACTAGGCTACTACCAATACACGAGAACCAATTCTCATAACATTTCTTAGATTCTACGTACTTTACTATACAGCTAGCGTTTAAATTCAAAAAATTCAACTAACTTGGTATTTTTTGCTCGGTACGGGGATTTACCCAGGGAACGGAAATACGTGGTAACCACAAAATCTATCATCATGGGGTTGACCACGTCGAACGCATTGCGTTCAGGTGGACACAACGACCATGATCGATGAAGGCAGTAAGGAGGATAAGTGATAAGACAGACAAGGTGTCATGCTCAAATAGATAACATGCACATGTGGAGGGGTCTTTAGTCGTGCTTATTGTGCTAGGAACATATGAATTTTTTCCATCGCGACGCACGGGCATGTTTGCTACTGTATAAATATGAGTCTATTATTAACGAGCACCCGGAAGAGAGGATCGATATCCACGACTGCAAAGACTATATCTCACACTTTTTTATGCGTGTTCCTAATTTGTTCTACCTTTTCTATTCCTGTTTCTTTTTCATGGTTAACCAATTACGAACCTCATGATCGATCCTTTTTCTGGATAATCTGGGATACAAAAGCAATGTGGCATAGGTGCTGTGTGAAAAAAGTTTCAGGAAGGTAACAACAAATGGCTCATGGAGAATCCATCTATCTTGCCAAAAAAACGTGGAGCATCCATTACCAAGTTTGCACGAAGTATCCGGAGGCTTGAAAGGTGAGTATGAATAATTTTGGATATGTGAGGGGTGTTTGACCCATCCTGGGGATAGTGGTGAGTGGGTCAGTAGCCATTCTTTTCATGACATATTAGTGGGGTGAAATAATTTATAGGTGAACTTCAGCATAAGGCAAGAAAAAAAAAACTGCATGTATGTTTGAAACACCTAGGCCACCTGGATTGTTTGGAGTGCAAACCCTATCCCAAGCAACTAAGCACTGAGCCCCGGAGCAAGTGTCATCAACAGTCCAAATTCCAAAAGAAACATCGACTATGCTTCAAAATGCCTCTGATAGATTTCGGGAGAACGAAGTACCCTATACCTGCAGTTTATGGCTTTATTAATTTAACGCCGGCTCTGGCCTTCCGCCTGAAATCGATCCACACGGTGCGATACATTGGTGTGATGTGCTTCGTTCCTGCCAGCTAATATAAATACTCCAAGAATGAATAGATTTTGTGTCACATGTACTTCCTCCGTTCGAAATTACTTGTCACAAAAATGAATAAAAATGGATGTATCTACAACTAAAATACATCTGGATACATTCATTTTTTGGACGAGTAATTCCGAACGAAGGGAGTACATGTAGATGTGCCATATTACCTATCAATCACTACATAATTTTTTTTGTATGCACAACTATGTGGATCTATTCTTTGTCTTTGTTCTTCTCTTCGTAGCCCACCATAGTTTGGAGATGCATGCTCTTGAGCCTGGAATCTATTTTTTGAAGTGTTACTATTTGGTTTCTCTGAGGAGCAGCCTTATGACCACCTGATTGGTTATTATGGGCTTGCAGAGTCATTCCAGAAACACTACTGAATCCTCATCTTTCCTGCAGCTTTTTCTGGAATCAGTGGGACATAAATGCTACATGGGCTTACCACATGCACGCATTCACCTCACCTCTCTTCCGGGATCTCAATCAATTATCAAATCAATCTGACCTAATTATGCAGACGCGCACTAAATGCATGCATGATTAAGTTGCTGCAGAGACCATGATAATGGTTAATACCACTACTAGCAATCAGTAGTCGAAAGAAAGTATTACTTGATCGAGCTGAAGCTTGTACTGGCTGAATGGAAGGAGATTAAACTGGGGGGTGCATCTGATTTTTCAGCCATTTAAATGCCTGGTTCCAAGATCTAGCTAGCAAGGACAAAGACAGCCATGAGAGGCATGTTCGTTGGCATCAATTAATGGAAAATGGCCAGGCAGCATCAGCATCAGCATCCATGCCTACGCAGCACGTTGCTTGCGGCGAAGTGAAGCTAGCATCGCATGGCGGCGCATTCAATCGTCCGTCCATGGACGACGGAGGATGGATCTATATTGTCAACAAGATCAGCAGAGATCGAGGCTATCCACGCACGTATTGTCCATCCATAAGAAACAAAGTATCTATCTATCTCTGCATCCAAGTCGCCTGCATCAGTGAGTGCCATATGGAGTACCTGTCTGAATTGAAGAGGTGATTTGAATTTTCAAGAGATGAGTGGAGTGGCGTAAATGGTGGCAGGCTGCTAGCTGCAGCATGAGCACCAGCACAGCACATGCTTGGAATGGAAGGCCGGTGCCCTCATGTACGTTGTTATAAATGCTATGGCCTACTACATCCAGGTACGAGTTCATTGTACTAGATGACCCGTTGCGCCAATGGCGCAAAGGGCAAGAGCAAGCCAAGTATTGAAAGAGTACACACAAACATATCTATAAACATATTTAGAGACAGACTGAAACATATGGAAATATTAAATTGCAGCTCGCAATGTCATGATTTTCTCTAACCAGTGTAAACATATATAAATAGTCTTATGAAAATATTAGTAAGAGGGTTGTTGATTACATATATAGAACAATTGATCACAAACTTCTTTTGACCACAGAGACAGTAACGAGGTCTAAAATGTACATGCAGTATCATGCATGAATGGAAATCTAAAGGCTATACATATCTTGCTCAGAGCAACGCCAAAAGGGCAAATATACTGGATCTATTGATATGAAACAAAAGGTGGCTGTTGTTGGTTAGGACATATAGACTGAAGGTCACCACAAACTATCTTGTGTAGTCTTCAGGCGCTGCTCTGACTTCATGCCAATATACCGTAACATCTGCGTCAATTCTTCAATGCTTGGATTAGCTACTACTTTAGTTCTTTTGATAAAACGGTTTTTACACCAGTAGCAGCACCCCTAATATTATTAAGTTTCCAGCAAAAGGAGCACATGAAAATCACATATCTGTATCCTATATGAAGAGAAACAGAAATTCCTTCAACAATGATGATCGATGGAGGATCATAATGGTAATGCTTGCCAATATTTTTTCTCAGCCTGCAAGATTGCCAAGAACATAGACAGCATGTCATTTCAGAACTCAGACCCTAGTTGCAATTTCTGATCATCATTCCAAAGTACGAATTTAGATATGCAAGTGACAAACTGCACGTAAAAAGACACATACCAGGCTAGAGGTTAGTACTCTGCGGATTGCGCACGGATCTGTGACGATGAGAGCGGGGACTCCTCGCAGTTCCAGTCATCCTACACCAGGGCTGCAAACTGCAGGTTCTAGAGCACGTCCTCGTCTAACGGCCTCAGCATCGGTTCCTTGTTCAGGCCCCGCAGGCAGATCTCCATGACGGTCCTCATCGACTCGCTAGAGCATCATATGCTCACGGCTGGGTCAACGAAGTTCCTCGTGTTGCTCAGTCCTTCTGTTGCCAGCACCGATTGCAAATGGTGGCCAATGAACAGTAAAAGTTGGGTTTAGACTTTATTCAAAAATGAGGCATTGTCAAGTGTACAGGCTTAACAAGAAAAGGAAGCGTGAGGTCAGTCACTTTTTCGGTTAAATGCAATGGTGCGCTGCTGGATGCTTTTGTGCCATCGAGAGGCCTGAGGCAGGGGGGTCCGTTGAGTCCATACCTCTTCTTATTTGTGGCTGATGGATTGGCTACCTTATTAAACAGAGAAGTTGAAAAAGGTACTATCTCCCCACTGAAAATCGCCCGAGGCAGTCCGGGTATATCAAATCTCCTCTTCGCGGATGACAGCTTGCTTTTCTTCAAAGCTACTGTAGATCAAGCAAGGAAAGTGAAGGAGCTCTTAGACCTTTTTCAGAAATGCTCGGGTCAACTGTTGAGCCATAGCAAGTGTTCCCTACTCTTCAGTGAGGCATGTCCAGATAATGTAAGGAAGGATATTATGAGCACCCTAGGAGTGGAATCTTCAACTTTTGAGGGCAAGTATTTGGGGTTGACAACACCGGAGGGGAGAATGGAAGATGAGAACTTCCAACCGATCTTGGACAAATTTGGAAAGAGATGTAATAACTGGAATGAAAGATTCATGTCCCAAGCGGCAAAAGAAGTCCATGTTAAATCAATTGTACAATCCTTGCCAGTTTACGTCATGGGGGTTTTTAAGCTCAACCAAAGCTTCTGTGATAAGTATGAAAAAATGATCAGAGACTTTTGGTGGGGAGACAAGGATGAACATAGAAAAGTTCATTGGATGTCATGGGAGAATATGACAAAACCTAAGAGGGATGGAGGCATAGGTTTCCGAGATATGCATTATTTCAACCAAGCGCCGCTAGCCAGGCAGGGATGGAGGCTGTTGCAATCCCCGAACAGCTTGTGTGCCCGGGTCCTAAAATCTAAATACTACCCCAATGGTGAATTACTGAATACCGTATTCTCCTCGGATGCTTCCCCCGCGTGGCGAGGGATTGAATTTGGACTCGAGCTTCTGAAAAAGAGACTCATCTGGAGAGTGGGCAGCGGAAGGAAAATCCAAATTGAGAGAGACCAATGGATTCCACGAGACGAAGGCCTAAAAACTGCGCATTTCATAAGCCGCTCCAGACTGAGATGGGTCAATCAATTAATGCTTTCGGA
This sequence comes from Triticum aestivum, assembly GCF_018294505.1. Taxonomy (NCBI): domain Eukaryota; kingdom Viridiplantae; phylum Streptophyta; class Magnoliopsida; order Poales; family Poaceae; genus Triticum; species Triticum aestivum. The sequence goes on from NC_057801.1 coordinate 71,743,130, forward strand.
CACAAAGGAATGGAACGTCGACCTCATAAGGAGAATTTTCCATGCTTTTGATGCAGACGAAATCTGCAAAATCTGAATCCCCTCTGCTGAAGTAGAGGATTGTGTGGCTTGGCACTATGAAAAGTCTGGTGTCTTCACTGTCAGGAGCGCCTACAAACTTGGCGTCACTCTAAGTAGAAATGGAAGGGAGGCCCCCTCTAGCTCGTCGAGTGAACCCGGAAACAGAAGCATTTGGGATGTCATATGGAAAGCAAACATTCCAGAGAAAACAAAAAAAATTGGGTGGAGAGTGGCGACCCAAACTTTGGCAACAAAACACAACACCTTCAGAAGGACCATTGTGAAGGAAGACATATGTGATTTATGTGGAACGGAGAGTGAAGATGAGTTCCATGCAGTTGTTTCATGCACAAGAAGCAGGGCGTTGAGAGCTGCCATGAGAGTTAAATGGGACATCCCCAAGGAAGTTGAGTTCAGACGAACGGGAGAGGATTGGCTTCAGAACCTCCTTCTGCCACAATCAGCTAGCATCAGAAGCAATATCATGTTAATACTGTGGAAAGCCTGGAGCCTCAGGAACAACACCATCCATGGGGATGGGAAGGATACTGTCACGGGAGCAGTGCATCAACTCCTCAGACTGGGCGAAGATTTGCTAACGGCTGAACAGGTAGCCAATGTGCCTCATAGCAAGCAAGCAACCACACTTTTTGATCAGAGGACATCCAAGCTTGTACCCCTGAAAAATAATCGCTGGATAGCACCAGCAATTGGGTATGTAAAAATCAACTGTGATGCGGCCTTTCTTAAAGATTCAGGGGATACTTGGGGAGGAGCAGTAGCTCGAGACCATCGGGGTTCTGTCCACTTGTCTGTCGAACGACGGCTAAACCAGTGTAGCTCGATAGAAGAGGCAGAGGCAGCTGCTGCACTGATGGGGATGTCTGAACTGTCGAACGTGTATGGGGGACCTATAATCCTGGAGGTGGATTGCGCTGCAGTGGGCCGAAACTTGCTCTCGGCGGATTCCTGCAAGTCGTCTTGCTATGCAACCATAGCTGACATAAAGAAAACCTCAAATGCCTTCTAAAGGTTCAAGGTCAGGGTGATTAACAGAGCTCAGAACGAGCTGGCTCACCAGATTGCAGCCACAACAAGGGCATCAGGTGACCACAAAGTGGTGGCAGGCGTGCATGATGCAGTAAGGCAACAGATGGTTGAGGAGTATACTACTACCATCGCATAGTGTATGCATGGTTCTCAAAAAAAACAAGAAAAGGAAGCATACATGTTCTTTCGTTATCTCTACCTTGAACAGATGGGCCTTGTCAAGTGTACAGGGTTAACAAGGAAAGGACAACTCCTGAGATATTGAGGTAGGCCCATAGATCATATCTTTAGGTCACAAAATAACTTCTTCCCTGTGTGAAGGTAACACGCCTATGTTGGTAATGTTTTCAAATAAAAAATTATCTCAGAACAATACAATTTCCTAAATTAGTTTACATGTATGGTATCAAGATGCTATATCAGTTCAGCAACTTAAGCTTGAAGATGTTTCGCTAGAATCTTACAGCTATCTATACAAAATTTAATTCAATATAAGCATGTTGTATGAGCTTGAAAAGCAGACCACAATAGATTAATAGCCAAAGGAAGGACCGAATGATACATAATTAATCAGACTCTAATCTAATCGCCTCGAGGTCGGAAACAGGGGCACCCAGCTCTGGTTGGCCCATGGTAGCCACTCCATGGCAGATCCAGACGCCGAGCGGTATCAACCATGGCCTGAATTAGAAGAAAATCCATTCACTACGCCTACCAAAGGAAGGCCATCTTCACTCCTGAGTTGCAAAAATAACTGTCAATAACTCACAGCAAACACAATATTCAAGTTCTTGAGTATACTGGATCAGTGAGAAAACAAAGAGTCATTGGTCAACATGTGATCCTGCTAAATACGAACTGAAACACTTGAAGATCGTAGTGAAACATCACAATATATATTACGTCCCTGCAAATCTGTAAAAAATGTAGTTAGCGGCCGGTGGTACTATGTACTGTGTGAACTAATAAATAATCACTATACTGGAAAAATTAATATAACCAACTTGAAAAAACAACTATATCATTCTAACCAACTTTGTTTGAACACAACCAGACTCCAGACAACAAATAAGAATCATTTCAAATTACAAATAGAAAATATGAGAAGGACTGTTGGAGGTACAAATAAGAATAATTTCATATTACAAATAGAACATACCTTTGCATCAGTAAATTTCGATTAGCATTACATTCAGACATCCAATAGATCCAAAATGCACACATAATTATAATGGTAGACCACAGGGTATCCGTTGCAAGGTTATTTAGTGTTTCATGGCCTGTGAAAGTGAAGAGTAGTGTAATGTCACACTATTGGTACAGAAAAACTGCTGCAACCACGAAAAGAAAAACTGGAATTTTTGTTTATACACAGTATAGTGCCTGGCCATCAATACTTTTGCATTAAATGTCAGAAAATCGTATAAACACATATATCAGGAAGTTATTCTAATAGTCTAGTAACATATAATATAATAACTAATATATTAACAACACTATTGCTTGAAGGGTCCAATTAGAAGCTCCTAGTTATTTTAGTTTGGCAAGCAATCTGTGTGTGCTACAATCTTCAAGCAGGATGGCCGTGCAAATTTGTGTTCAATCTTGGCTGATATAGGAAGAAGGCGCACATCATCAAATCCGGCGAATACCGAAAGAAGGATAAACTCTCAGCCTTTCACAATGAGCATGTTGAGCCAATCAAGAAGGCAAAAGGAAATGAAGAAAACAATTGCAGACGGATTCGACGGAAGGCGTGCAGTGGAATACTCGCTGGGGAAATCGTTGGTTGGCATGGACCAGATGCACCTCCAGAAGACCGCTCCCCATTGTGTTCTTCTCCCGGCGCTGCACCTCCCTCTCCATTGTCCTCTCTTTGTCCCTCCTATCCTACATTCTCTCTCTCCCTCATCTTCTCTCTCGAGAAGAGGAGGGACGAGGGATTGGGATTTTCACCGCGCATAGCACGATCCACCCTTTTTTTCACCCAAACTCATTCAGCAACGCACACTGCAACTCGGTCCCACCCAGATGGCTGGCCCAGGCATCATCCACCCAACTGGAAAGGCACGACGTGAAGCAAAACAGACGGTCGGATGTTTGACAGCCAGTTAAGAAGGACCAAAATCTTTACACAGTGGCAAAACGTGCGATCCAGATCGTTGCGCGCGAGGGATGGCACTGGAATGGCGGGTACTCTAGCAGCGTTTATATGTTCGATTACTGGAATCTGAAAAGTTGGGCTCACGTATTGTTTACCTTCGACCTTCGGAGGTCTAAACTGAAGAGTAGGGAGACATGGAAGCCTAAGTAGCGGTCTTTCTTTTGCTGCTAACCTCCCTCTCAGTTTAGGTGCCCCCGGCTAAATTGTCTTTATGCTCATGCTGCAATTTACTTTGCCTTCAAACAATAAAATCTACATGTGGAAACTGTGGAGAATACATATGAACATAAAATAGTTGCTGACTATTTTTCTCTTAATAACTAAGTTAATATACAAAAGTTTTGGTTCATATACCTTGCAATTTTAACATGAGTATCCAGATCCAATGGCTAACCTATGAACAAGGGCCAGCCTGCACTTTCCCCCTATCACAGGCCTCCTTCCTCTCCCCTGCTGCTGCACCTTGCAGCAGCAACCTGAAGCCAAAAGTACACAAAATTGTACAAACTAAAATAAAAGCATGTCCAGATGCCTAGTAACTTTGAAAGTCTGAGTCCTACTACAGCAGCTCAAACAGTCAATGGTCAAAAGAGGCTAATTAAGGTACTGGTACAAGGTACTTAACTGGGCATACATAATATGTAGACTTAAAGAATTTTGATAAGATGCCAAGGCTTCTTTAGTCTATAAATGGTATACTAACCTGATTATCTGAACACCAAAGCCATGGTTGTCATTGCATATCTCTAGACTACATAATGATGCCATAACCAGAAGATTAATGCATCAGTGCATGAACGAAGCGAAAAGAAAATAAGCCTATAATGTCCCATGCTATATGTAGTGCACCAAATCATGGCAACAGAAGTATCACCCAAATTAAAAACGAAACTATGTGAGCACAAATTTTCAGGAAAATGATAGAATGGTGAGACTCATTGTGTAATAAGGATTATAAGCTCGGATGTTTACATTTGAACAAATAGAAGAAAGAAAGGGGAACATGCAACAAAAAGAACTTCCCAAAATTAGTAGAAATTTTACCTCTGTAACAGAGGAACTACAAAAATGTATTAGTTGGTATTTTCCCCAGATGGTGAATCGCCTGAAAAAAATGAACAGTATGTACAATTATGGTGTTATTTTCTTGTGCACGCACCAAAAGTTCGCAAAAAAAATATTGGGACCATTGTACCTTTATTTTCCCCTTGACCTTGCTCGACTATATGATGGCGATGCACGCTAGCCAGCATCTTCAGATTAGTCCATCCAGAAAGCACACCAAGGGTAACAATTGGATTGATTGTATGATCCCTAAAATGCCATTATCAGAAAATTCAGTTGGTGACTAATAGTAAATAGAAGGGCAGGGGTTGTTTATCATGCTTACTTAGAACTCGCAAGCCCTATCTAATCCCTCTCCAAAGCAAACGATCTATCTATGCGAAATAGTTAACGGAGGTAGGCAAAAATGCTATATACCAAAGTGTATATGTCAATCTAAACTGAAGTACTGCTCACAAGAAGGAGAAGGAGAAGAAAGAGAAGGAGAAGCCCTATCTAATCCCTCTCCAATAATAAAATCCGAAAGAACCTGGAAGATGTAAGATCGTGTGTGATTACAAATTCCAATAATAAAAGAAAGCAAGCCAAAAATGTTGTAAACAAATAGATGAAACTACTTCCAAGAAACTGATAAGTACCATCCTAATAATACGCCCCCTCCTTTTATCTACGACCAAACATGCTGAACACAATGTTTCCTCCAATAACAGTAATCCTTATCATGCATGATTTCACTCGACATAAATCAACTAAAGCATAAAATCTATGCAGAATGCAGATTGCTAGACCACTTTTGCAGCCAACAAATTGGAAATCCGAAAGAACCTAAATCAAAATAAAAAGGTAATGTACTGGAGATGTATGAATCTGGGCAACCGTGGGTGCAGCGAAAACACATGGAATCTCGAGAGCAAAATCTGAAGAAGGCTCTCCCAAATCCGTCTCTCCTTTTCCCCAAAATTGGGCATGGGCGAGAAGGTAAAGCAATTAACTTTTGAGCAGTATTTTTATGTGCTGAGAGCAATTAACTTGCAGGGTGGAGGAAGAGCTCACCTGGCACCTGCGTGATTACGCCTCTGCTCGCTGTTTACGTGGGTAGGAGAAGATGACCAATGTAGCGCGCGCTGCCGGTGGAGCTCCAGGCCTCGCCCTCCCCTGCTCCTCAATGGCGGCGACCTCCGCCCCGATCTGGAACCACGGCGAGGGACGGCGCCCGATCTGAGAGAGGAGGAAAACAAGAGGGGCGGGATGGATGGAGGGCAGCACGAGGAGCTGCAGCGGCCGCCGCGCACGAAGAAGAGGAGGCGAATCGGGAGGAGAGGAGCGGCCATGGCTGCCGCGTTCGCCGCGCACGAAGAAGAGGAGGCGAATCGGGAGGAGAGGAGCGGCCATGCCCGCCGCGTTCCTGGCCGAGGGCCAGCATCCTGACTGTCGCCGCTGCCATATGCGCGGTGGCGCTCGACGCTCCCTACACCGCGCTAGCCGCCGGAGGTGAAGAAGAGAGGGGGCGGCTGCTGCCGGAGCCGGCCGAGCGCGCAGGGAAGGAGGGATGCCGGGCTCGAGGCGGACGAGAGATTGGTGGATAGGGTTGGCCAATCCCACCGCACGCTCCTACCCACCCGCCTGCCAATCCCATGTCGCCCACGCTCGTTGTAGTCAACCTCTTTTTTTCACCAGATACACACACGAGAGGGACACTGTAAAGCTGGGCCCGTGATAAAAGAAGCCCCACCCATCATCTGCTGCAGCGTGAAAGAGCAACGTCAAGAGAAACCAGCGGTTGGATGTTTGACACCGCTGTGAAAAATTGCCAGCGAGGTAAATTGTTCGATGCAGATTGCTCGCGCGACGCAGATCGCCCAGGTTTGCGGGTAGCATAGCAAGGTTTATAAGTTAGATATGCAAGCTCCCAGGTTAGATGGGTTGTTTTCTTCCAGAAATCACCGGATAAGGGCCTCTTTGATTCAAATAATTTTTTTCATAGTTTTTTTGGAGAATTTTAATTCTTAAGAAAAAAATCCATGTTGGTCGTTTAAATTATACTCGCTCCGTCCCAAAATAAGGGACTCAACTTTTACTAACTTTAAGTCGCTTATTTTTGGACGGAGTACCTATGACCGTAAACTACAGGGCGAGTGAGGGATGGAGCCCTATCTAATCCCTCTCCCCTAGCCGGCCCCGTCGTCTCCCCGTCCTCCGCGCTCCCATCCCCGCCGCCAGCGCCGCCTGCGTCTGCCGCCCCACCGCCCTCCTCGCCCGTTCTCCGCGTCCGGTGGGCCAATATTGCGGACGAGGAGCCGTTCCCCTCCCCTCCTGTTGCTCCCCGTCACACCGCCCAGCCCGACCGGGCCGGTGGCTCAGCCACCCACGAGCGGGGTTCTGCCGTCGGCTCGTGGCAGGTGCAGTCGCCGCCGTTGCCCTTGAGCTCGTCTCGGACTGCTGGCGCGCAAGGCCGAAGCTTGGGGGTGGGAATGGTCGCCGCAGGCGCGCCCGTTCGTGGGGCGTGGCCGGTCGCTTTGATCGCGGCTCCGCCCGTGCATCTTGGCGCCGCCCGCCGACGGCGCGGTTGGCGTCTGCCCCGGCGTCGCCGCCGTCGCGCTCTGTCCCGGTCCTCTCGGCTCCGGTGACCCGCGTCTCCCCCTTCCGCCCGTTTATTGCCTCGTTCGGGTCGTCCTCTCTCCACGTCCGCATCTCCCTCCCCCTGCGCGCCGGCCCTCGCCGGCGGCGGGTTGCTGGTGCCGACGGCCGAGGCGCCGACTGCCGATAGGGGGGAAACCCTACGGCTCGCCCCTCCCCGTCGCCTGCTGGGCTTCGATTCGGCCAGCCGGGGCATTCTGGGCCGCGGCCCAGCCCATCTGCCGTCCGCGCCCACTGGGCCCTCCTCACCCCGGCTGGGCCACCCTGAGGTGGCTGGGCCACCCCGGTGCCCTAGGCCCACACTCCCGGCCAGCTCGATTTGGCTCCCTCGAGGGTGTCCGGTCGCCCCTTCTCTCCTCCCGCCGCCACGACTGCTCCCACCCTCCAACCGCAAGTCTTTCCCCACCCGTCGCTCCTCCCCACCGTCCCCCGCTGCGTGCCCGTCCTCGCCTCCCTCCCCGCCGCTGCTGCCGGCCATGCGTGAGTGGAACGACGGTGAGCCGTGGCAGAAGCGGAGGTCGGAGGACCGCCGCGAGCCCCGTCGCCCTTCGCCCGATGCGTTGCGTCGCGAGGAAGAGCTGCGCCGGGAGCTGCGGGAGCTCCGCAACGGCCGGCGCGATGACCGGCATTCGCCGGCTCGTCGTGACGCCAGGGGCCGGTCGCGCTCTCCCCGTCCGGCTGCTTCGAGTGATTGGCGTCCCCACCGTCGCTCGCCTTCCCCTCCGCCTCGGTGCGGCCAATCTCCTTCCCCACCTCGTTCGTCGCTCCCTGCCTCGTCCTGCCCCCCCCTGTTCAGCCTTCTGCTCTGGCCCCGCGGAAGTATGTCCCGCCCCACGCCGCATCGCCTTCGGTGCCGGCCCCTTCGGCTGCCCCGGGCTCCGGTCCTTCCCGCGGTTGTCAGGGCCCGCCCAAGAAGAAGAAGCGCCGCGGGCAGGGGCGGGGCGCCCCCGCTTCGCTTCCCCCGGTGGCTGCAGGTTCATCCCCGGCACCGGGCCCGGTCTCCAACCTACCCCGTCCCCCGTGCTTTAATTGCGGGTGGCGGGGCATTCGCAAGTGAGCTGCGTCAACCCCCAGTGTTGCTACATCTACCAGGACCCTGGCCATCCCGCCCTGCTATGTCCTGCTCGCCCTGTGACATCGGAGCTCATGATGTATGGCCACGGGATTGAGGGGCTGGGCTTCTTCCACCTCGAGGTCCACGACCTTCCGCCACCCTCGCCGACCCTCCAGGCAGTTATCACCGTGGTTGACGGGGTGGCATCCCCGGAGATGATCGAGGCCGAGCTTAACCACCTCTACCGTCGCTAGTGGGACTGGGCGGTCACCCCCACCGCTGGCCACATCTTCACCATCATCTTCCCCGACTCCGTCAGCTACGAGTACGCGACGCGCAGTGGCCGGATCACGCTCGCTCTCAACCAACTGGTTGTCGACATCCTCGAGCCGATCCTTAATGCTCAGGCGGCGGTCGTACTTGACACCGCTTGGATCCTTATCGCTGGCCTCCCTGATATTGCGCGGTCTGAGCTCGTCATCCGCCAGATGTCCCGTCTCCTGGGCAAGGTGGTGGTGGTCGATGAGCTCTTGTTGTGCAAAGAGGAGGAGGTCCGGGTCAAGGTCAAGTGCCACGACTCCACCAAGCTCCGCACCACCGTCCGAGTTTTCTTCAACGACCAGGGCTTCGACCTCAGGATCTCCCCGAGCCTCCCAACCACGTCGGCCGGCCCCGCTACCTTGACGCCAGTCTCCCCGGTGGATGGAGACTACCACGGTCGTCACCGTGCCCGCTCTCACCACTCCGATGACGAGGGGGGTTCGGAGGACTCCCGCTCCCCTTCCCCCTCGCCTCCTCCTCCGGCCGCTTGGGGCAAGGTCCGCCAGGCCGGGCCCTGCCAGGCCCTCGGCAGTCCCTCGGTCTTTGCGGCGACATCATCCGAGGCGAGCGACATCTCCAGTATCGGCCTGGTCGTCTGCCTGGCTTCTTCCCTGCGCTCTCCCTCCTCGGCTGCTCTCGTCACACTGGGTCCGAAGTTGGCCCTCCCCTTGGCTGCTACTCTGGATCCCAGTCTGCTGCAGATGGATCTGATGGCTCTCCCTGAGGTGGTTGTAGCCCCGGTGGTCGACGCCCCCCTTCCGGCTGTTGGGGAATGTAGTAATTTCAAAAAAATTCCTACGCACACGCAAGATCATGGTGATGCATAGCAACGAGAGGGGAGAGTGTTGTCTACATACCCTTGTAGACCGTAAGCGGAAGCGTTAGAACAACGTGGTTGATGTACTCGTACGTCTTTGTAACGCCCCGGATTCGATGCGCCAGGTGTTTGCCAGTTATTCACCATAGTTGCCATGTCATTTGCTTGCGTGTTGCATTTTATCATGTCATCATGTGCATTTCATTTTGCATACGTGTTCGTCTCATGCATCCGAGCATTTTCCCCGTTGTCCGTTTCGCAATCCGATGCTCCTATGTCCTCCGGTGTTCCCCTTTTGTCTCTCGTTGTGAGTGGGTGTTAAACTTTCTCTGAATGGCCCGAGGCTTGCCAAGTGGCCTTGGTATAGCACCGGTAGACCGCCTGTCAAGTTTCGTGCCATTTGGAGGTCGTTTGGTACTCCAACGGTTAACCGGGTAACCGTAAAAGCCTCTTTCGTCTTGCAGCCCAACACCCCTCCAAAGTGGCCCAAAACCCATCTAACTCCCCTCCATGCTCTCGCTCGTTCGATCACGGTCGTGTAGGCGAAAACCGCTCCTCATTTGGACTTTCCTAGCTCCCAGAATCTATAAATAGACCCTCCCCTTCCATTTTCGCGGATGAAACCCTAGCCCCTTCTCCACCGCGTCGCCGGACATGTCCATCCGCGCCGGACATGTCCGCCGGCCACGTCCCTCCGTAAAATGGCGTCGCGCCATGTCGCCTTCCCTGCCCCCGCGACCAACCAGCCGCCGCCATGTCCTCATCCCCGCCGGCTCTCTCTCTCCTCCGCGCCGCCGGGCCCGCGGGGCCCCGTCGCCGGCCCGCCCCCGGGCCGAACCGGGTCGCGCCCCGCGCCGGCGCCCGACCGCCCGAGCCGCCCT
>NC_057801.1:71753567-71819494 GCF_018294505.1 Triticum aestivum
CGCCTTCCGCCGCCGCCGGTCGTCAGAGGCCTCCGCGCCGCCCGTGCCGGTGCGCCCCGAACTCCGGCGCCGCCCTTGCTCCGCCATCCCCGCCGCCGAGCCTCCCTGTTCGCGCCCCTTCGCCGGATCCGGCCGGATCGGGTCGGGAGCGACCAGATCCGGCCATCCCCGATCTCCTCCGACCCCTCTCCGGCCACCACCACGTCCAGCTCCAGCGAGGATGCCGGTAAACCTCGTGGAACGCGCCATGCCAGATCTGGTTCTTGAGGTTGACCCCGAAAAAACGCCTGTCTCTAAAATATTTGCATAATCATGCCATGTTCATCGCATTGTATCTCTGCATCGTATCTCCGTTTTGTGCGTGTAATATGTCAAATTGTTCGGCTCAACGAGTACTTTATTTCATTCCATTGCATCATATTCATTTGAGGTCATCTAGATGCCTGAATCATTGTTGCAAGAGTGCTTCATGATGTTTTCTACTGTCTGTTAACAGAACGAGCTCTTTTGTCATTTTTGCCATGATTGATGTGTGCATCCTATGAGATTGATGTCTACATGTGTTTTGATCTATGTCATGCCATCTATACAGTGGCGTATGCCATGTATTTTTTTGATCAATGTGGTGACTAGCACAAGCATGCAAACTAGCCATCGTGATGTTGCTGTTTTAGTCCCTGTTCTGCTGTTATTTTGATGCCATGTAAACTTGTTGCTACAGAGAGATCCATGCATATTTTTGAGATACTTCAGTAAGGGTGTTTTGAACATATGGTTGTTCTCTATCCATTCATGCCTCTGGTTGAAATTATGGAGTAGTCTAGCATGTCATTTTCGTGCTCTACTTTTGCTTCAAAATGTTTCCTGGCAGATTGTTTACGTGTTATTCAATTTTGCCAAGGTTGTTGTAGTTGATCCTTGCATGCTATGGACTTGTTCTTGCTTTGGTTTGTTTCATAAACATGTCTTCTTGCTGATGCTATGCTTATCTTGTCATGCAATGTCTTGTGGTGAGTGAATCGAGCTTGTTAAGTAGGGTACTTGTTGTTACTGTTTCGCTAGGCTGAATCTGTTATTTCGTGATGCTATATAAACATGTTGCTACTAATCATTCTATGCATAATCTGGAGATGTTCACTAAATATGTTTTGTTCTACATGTCATGCTCTATCCATCCATGCCCCTGGTTGCATTTATAGCTTGCTGTAACTTGTTGTAAACTTGCTCCAAAGTTGCTTGATAATGTTGTTGTCAGCCTGTTAACATTAAGTTCAGTTGTTATCATGATTGTTGTTAGTGTTCCATGCACCCTATGGACTTTCTCTTGCCATGCTTAGCTTCAAAAATATGTCTTCTTACTGTTGGTTGCCTTGCCATGCCATGTTTTGCTCCGTAGTGAGTTGCACAAGCTCATCTACATGCCTTCAAAATTCTGTTTCTGCCATGTTTAAATCTGTATTATAACTTGTTATGTTTACATGGGTGCCATCATATTTTCTGATCCTTTTTGGCTTATGGTCAGTAAGGGACTTTTGATCTATGAAATTAGTAGATTCATGCCATGCCTTTGTTTGCCATAATAAGTTCTTGTAACATGTTGTTTGATAGCTCTAAACATTGCAACCTGATGTTATTTTCTGCAAAGTCTGAATTGTTATTGTTTGCAATCTTGCTATGTGTGTTTGAGCATGTTCTAGTGATTTCTGGAGATAGCTCAGTGTTCATGTTTTGTTATGCTTTACCTGTACATCATGCCCATGCCTTTTGTTTTCTTGTTGAGGTCCTGTAGCATGTTGTTTTGATGCTTGCAATATGCCTAGTTGCTGTTTTGGACAACTTGTCCTTTAAACTTGTTTCATGTGTGTGTTGAACTGTTGCTCCCTTTTGAGTGTGCTCTATATGAAACTTGCTGGATTTTGATTGTAGCTTCATATTATCATGTTGCATCCTTGTTTTGAGGTGTTTGCTTGATGTTTGAGTGCTTTTTGCATCAATGCCATGTTTAACTTGTTTTGCTCATATCTTCTAGGCCGTAGCTCTGAACTAAATGAACTTTATATGTAACTTGACTAGAATCTCGTGTAGATCATCCTTGTGCATCTTAACTTGCTGTTTAACAACTTGAACATAAGGTTTATTCAGATCTGGACCAATTTCTAAATATGCATATGAGGACTTACCGGAATTGTTATATGTTGTTCCCGGCCTCATTTAAACTTGCTTTGACGTGTTGTTCTTGTTTGCATCATCTCTTGCCATGAGTAGCTTCATGTAGTCTTGTCATGCATCATACTTGTTTGTGCATCATGTCATGTTTATGTGTGGTGTGTTTACTATGTTGTGTGCTTCTTCTCGATAGTTCCTGTTTCGTTGCGATCGTGAGGACTCGTTCGTCTACGCTTGGTTCGTCTTCGTGGCTTCATCTTCTTCATGGACTCGTTCTTCTTCCTTGCGGGATTTCAGGCAAGATGACCGCTACCCTGGATCTCACTACTATCATTGCTATGCTAGTTGCTTCTTTCTATCGCTTTGCTGCGCTACCTATCACCTGTTTATCAAGCCTCCCATATTGCCATGAACCTCTAACCTTTGACACCTTTCCTATGCAAACCATTGCTTGGCTATGTTACCGCTTTTGCTCAGCCCCTCTTATAGCGTTGTTAGTTGCAGGTGAAGTTGAAGATTGCTCCATGGTGGACAGGATTTTGGTTGGGATATCACAATATCTCTTATATTATTAATGCATCTATATATTTGGTAAAGGGTGGAAGACTCGGCCTTTCGCCTGGTGTTTTGTTCCACTCTTGCCGCCCTAGTTTCCGTCATACCGGTGTTATGTTCCCGGATTTTGCGTTCCTTACGCGGTCGGGTGATTTATGGGACCCCCTTGACAGTTCGCTTTGAATAAAACTCCTCCAGCAAGGCCCAACCTTGGTTTTACATTTGCCTCACCTAGCCCTTTTTCCCTTGGGAGTCGCGCTCTCGAGGGTCATCTTTATTTTATCCCCCCCCCCCCGGGCCAGTGCTCGTCGTGAGTGTTGGTCCAACCTGTCAGCCGCCGGTGGTCACCAGGGGCAACTCTGGGCTGGCCTATCGGAAGTTTGGACAATCCGGTGTGCCCTGAGAACGAGATATGTGTAGCTCCTATCAGGATTTGTCGGCACATTCGGGCGGCTTTGCTGGTCTTGTTTTACCATTGTCAAAATGTCTTGTAAACCGGGATTCCGAGTCTGATCGGGTCTTCCTGGGAGAAGGTATATCCTTCGTTGACCACGAGAGCTTGTCATGGGCTAAGTTGGGACACCCCTGCTGGGTATAATCTTTCGAAAGTCGTGCCTGCGGTTATAGGCAGATGGGAATTTGTTATTGTCCAGTTGTAGATAACTTGACACCAGATCCGAATTAAAATGCATCAACCGCGTGTGTAGCCGTGATGGTCTCTTTTCGGCGGAGTCCGGGAAGTGAACACGGTCTTTGGGTTATGATTGACGTAAGTAGGAGTTCAGGATCACTTCTTGATCATTACTAGTTGACGACCGTTCCACTTGCTCTCTTCTCGCTCTTATTTGAGTATGTTAGCCACCATACTTGCTTAGTCGTTGTTGCAGCCTCACCACTTTACCCCTTCCTTTCCCTTTAAGCTTTGCTAGTCTTGATACCCATGGTAATGGGATTGCTGAGTCCTCGTGGCTCACAGATTACTACAACAACAGTTGCAGGTACAGGTTCACGCAATGTTCATGACGTGACAGCGATGCTTGCTTGCGTTGAGTTCTTCTTCTGCTTCTTCGATCAGGGGATAGGTTCCAGGTCGGTATCCTGGGCTAGCAGGGTGGATGTCGTTTGAGTTTCTGTTTGTGTTTCATCCGTAGTCGGATGATGCTCTGATGTATTGTGATGTTGTATTCGTGTGGCATTGTATGCCTCTTGTATGTATCCCCATCTATTATGTAATGTTGATGTAATGATATCCACCTTGCAAAAGCGTTTCAATATGCGGGTCTATCCTTGGTGGGACCTTCGAGTTCCTTTTGGATAGGGTCGCATATTGGGCGTGACAGTCTTCACGGCCCGACCGATCAAGCACCGAAACTACGACACCTCCGAGTTCTAGCGCACGTTCAGTTCGATGACGTCCCTCGAACTCCGATCGAGCCGAGTGTCGAGGGAGAGTTTCGTCAGCATGATGGCGTGGTGACGATCTTGATGTTCTACCGTCGCAGGGCTTCGCCTAAGCACCGCTACAATATTATCGAGGGGGACTATGGTGGAGGGAGGGCACCGCACACGGCTAAGAGATCAAGAGATCAATTGTTGTGTCTAGAGGTGCCCCCTGCCCCCGTATATAAAGGAGCAAGGGGGAGGGGGCGGCCGGCCAGGGAGGAGGCGCGCCAAGGGGAGTCCTACTACCACCGGGAGTAGGACTCCCTCCTTTCCTTGTCCAAGTAGGAGAGGGGGAAGGAAGGGAGAGAGGGGAGGAAGGAAAGGGGGGGGCGCCCCCCCTCCTTGTCCAATTCGTACTAGAGGGGGAGGGGGCGCACGGCCTACCCTGGCCGCCCCTCCTCTTCTCCACTTTGGGCCCAAGTGGCCCATTAACCCCCCGGGGGGTTCCGGTAACCCCCTGGTACTCCGGTATATATCCGATAACCTCCGAAACTTATTCCGGTGTCCGAATATAGTCGTCCAATATACCAATCTTCATGTCTCGACCATTTCGAGACTCCTCGTCATGTTCGTAATCACATTCGGGACTCCGAACAAACTTCGGTACATCAAAACTCATAAACTCATAATATAACTGTCATTGAAACCTTAAGCGTGCGGACCCTACGGGTTGGAGAACTATGTAGACATGACCGAGAACCGTTTCCGGTCAATAACCAATAGCGGAACCTGGATGCTCATATTGGCTCCTACATATTCTATGAATATCTTTATCGGTCAAACCGCATAACAACATACGTTGTTCCCTTTGTCATCGGTATGTTACTTGCCCGAGATTTGATCGTCGGTATCTCAATACCTAGTTCAATCTCGTTACTGGCAAGTCTCTTTACTCGTTATGTAATACATCATCTCGCAACTAAATCATTAGTCACATTGCTTGCAAGGCTTATAGTGATGTGTATTACCGAGAGGGCCCAGAGATACCTCTCCGAAAATCGGAGTGACAAATCCTAATCTCGAAATATGCCAACCCAATAAATACTTTCGGAGACACCTGTAGAGCACCTTTATAATCACCCAGTTACGTTGTGACGTTTGGTAGCACACAAAGTGTTCCTATGGTAAACGGGAGTTGCATAATCTCATAGTCACATGAACATGTATAAGTCATGAAGAAAGCAATATCAATATACTAAACGATCAAGTGCTAAGCTAACAGAATGGGTCAAGTTAATCACATCATTCTCTCAATGATGTGATCCCGTTAATTAAATGACAACTCTTTTGTCCATGCCTAGGAAACATAACCATCTTTGATAAACGAGCTAGTCAAGTAGAGGCATACTAGTGACACTCAGTTTGTCTATGTATTCACACATGTATCATGTTTCTGGTTAATACAATTCTAGCATGAATAATAAACATTTATCATGAAATAAGGAAATAAATAATAACTTTATTATTGCCTCTAGGGCATATTTCCTTTAGTCTCCCACTTGCACTAGAGTCAATAATCTAGATTACACATTAATGATTCTAACACCCATGGAGCCTTGGTGCTGATCATGTTTTGCTCGTGGAAGAGGCTTAGTCAATGGGTCTGCAACATTCAGATCCGTATGTATCTTGCAAATCTCTATGTCTCCCACCTGGACTTGGTCCCGGATGGAATTGAAGCGTCTTTTGATGTGTTTGGTCCTCTTGTGAAATCAGGATTCCTTTGCCAAAGAAATTGCACCAGTATTGTCACAGAAGATCTTCATTGGTCCCGATGCACTAGGTATGACACCTAGATCGGAAATGAACTCCTTCATCCAGACTCCTTCATTTGCTGCTTCCGAAGCTGCTATGTACTCCGCTTCACATGTAGATCCCGCCACGACGCTTTGTTTAGAACTGCACCAACTGACAACTCCACCATTCAATATAAACACGTATCCGGTTTGCGATTTAGAATCGTCCGGATCAGTGTCAAATCTTGCATCGACGTAACCATTTACGACTAGCTCTTTGTCACCTCCATAAACGAGAAACATATCCTTAGTCCTTTTCAGGTATTTCAGGATATTCTTGACCGCTGTCCAGTGATCCACTCCTGGATTACTTTGGTACCTCCCTACTAAACTTATTGCTAAGCATACATCATGTCTGGTACACAGCATTGCATACATGATAGAGCCTATGGCTGAAGCATAAGGAACATCTTTTATTTTTTCTCTATCTTCTGTTGTGGTCGGGCATTGAGTCTGACTCAACTTCACACCTTGTAATATAGGCAAGAACCCTTTCTTTGCCTGATCCATTTTGAACTTGTTCAAAACTTTATCAAGGTATGTGCTTTGTGAAAGTCCAATTAAGCGTTTTGATCTATCTCTATAGATCTTGATGCCTAATATGTAAGCAGCTTCACCGAGGTCTTTCATTGAAAAACTTTTATTCAAGTATCCCTTTATGCCATCCAGAAATTCTATATCATTTCCAATCAACAATATGTCGTCTACATATAATATCAGAAATGCTACAGAGCTTCCACTCACTTTCTTGTAAATACAGGCTTCTCCAAAAGTCTGTATAAAACCATATGCTTTGATCACACTATCAAAGCATTTATTCCAACTCCGAGAGGCTTGCACCAGTCCACAAATGAATCGCTGGAGCTTGCATACTTTGTTAGCATCTTTTGGATCAACAAAACCTTCTAGTTGCATCATATACAACTCTTCTTCCAGAAATCCATTCAGGAACGCAGTTTTGACATCCATTTGCCATATTTCATAATCATAAAATGCGGCAATTGCTAACATGATTCGGACAGACTTAAGCATCGCTACGGGTGAGAAAGTCTCATCGTAGTCAACCCCTTGAACTTGTCGAAAACCTTTTGCAACAAGTCGAGCTTTGTAGACAGTTACATTACCATCAGCGTCAGTCTTCTTCTTGAAGATCCATTTATTATCGATGGCTTGCCAGTCATCGGGCAAGTCAACCAAAGTCCATACTTTGTTCTCATACATGGATCCCATCTCAGATTTCATGGCCTCAAGCCATTTTGCAGAATCTGGGCTCATCATCGCTTCCTCATAGTTCGTAGGTTCGTTATGGTCAAGTAACATGACTTCCAGAATAGGATTGCTGTACCACTTTGGTGTGGATCTTATTATAGTTGACGAGGTTCGATAGTAACTTAATCTGAAGTTTCATGATCAAGATCATTAGCTTCCTCACTAATTGGTGTAGTCGTCACAGGAACTGGTTTCTGTGATGAACTATTTTCCAATAAGGGAGCAGGTACAGTTACCTCATCAAGCTCTACTTTCCTCCCACTCACTTCTTTCGAGAGAAACTCCTTCTCTAGAAAGGATCCATTCTTGGCAATGAATGTCTTGCCTTCGGATCTGTGATAGAAAGTGTACCCAACAGTTTCCTTTGGGTATCCTATGAAGACACATTTCTCCGATTTGGGTTCGAGCTTATCAGGTTGAAGTTTTTTCACATAAGCATCACAGCCCCAAACTTTAAGAAATGACAACTTTGGTTTCTTGCCAAACCATAGTTCATAAGGCATCGTCTCAATGGATTTTGATGGTGCCCTATTTAACGTGAATGCGGCCGTCTCTAAAGCATAACCCCAAAATGATAGCGGTAAATCAGTAAGAGACATCATAGAGCGCACCATATCTAGTAAAGTGCGATTACGACGTTCGGACACACCATTACGTTGTGGTGTTCCGGGTGGCGTGAGTTGCGAAACTATTCCGCATTGTTTCAAATGTAAACCAAACTCGTAACTCAAATATTCTCCTCCACGATCAGATCCTAGAAACTTTATTTTCTTGTTACGATGATTTCCAACTTCACTCTGAAATTCTTTGAACCTTTCAAATGTTTCAGACTTATGTTTCATTAAGTAGATATACCCATATCTGCTTAAATCATCTGTGAAGGTGAGAAAATAACAATACCCGCCGCGAGCTTCAATATTCATTGGACCACATACATCTGTATGTATGATTTCCAACAAATTAGTTGCTCGCTCCATAGTTCCGGAGAACGGCGTTCTAGTCATCTTGCCCATGAGGCATGGTTCACAAGTACCAAGTGATTCATAATCAAGTGATTCCAAAAGTCCATCAGTATGGAGTTTCTTCATGCGCTTTATACCAATATGACCTAAACGGCAGTGCCACAAATAAGTTGTACTATCATTATCAACTCTGCATCTTTTGGTTTCAACATTATGAATATCTGTATCACTACTATCGAGATTCATCAAAAATAGACCACTCTTTAAGGGTGCATGACCATAAAAGATATTACTCATATAACTAGAACAACCATTATTCCCAGATTTAAATGAATAACCGTCTCGCATCAAACAAGATCCAGATATAATGTTCATGCTCAATGCTGGCACCAAATAACAATTATTTAGGTCTAAAACTAATCCCGAAGGTAGATGTAGAGGTAGCGTGCCGACGGCGATCACATCGACTTTGGAACCATTTCCCACGCGCATCGTCACCTCGTCCTTAGCCAGTGTCCGCTTAATCCGTAGTCCCTGTTTTGAGTTGCAAATATTAGCAACAGAACCAGTATCAAATACCCAGGTGCTACTGTGAGCTCTGGTAAGGTACACATTAATAACATGTATATCACATATACCTTTGTTCACCTTGCCATCCTTCTTATCCGCCAAATACTTGGGGCAATTCCGCTTCCAATGACCAGTCTGTTTGCAGTAGAAGCACTCAGTCTCAGGCTTAGGTCCAGACTTGGGTTTCTTCTCTTGAGCCGCAACTTGTTTGCTGTTCTTCTTGAAGTTCCCCTTCTTCTTCCCTTTACCCTTTTTCTTGAAACTGGTGGTCTTGTTGACCATCAACACTTGATGCTCCTTTTTGATTTCTACCTCCGCAGCCTTTAGCATAGCGAAGAGCTCAGAGATAGTCTTGTTCATCCCTTGCATATTATAGTTCATCACAAAGCTCTTGTAGCTTGGTGGCAGTGATTGGAGAATTCTGTCAATGACGCAATCATCCGGAATATTAACTCCCAGTTGAATCAAGTGATTGTTATAACCAGACATTCTGAGTATATGCTCACTGACAGAACTATTCTCCTCCATCTTGCAGCTATAGAACTTATTGGAGACTTCATATCTCTCAATCCGGGCATTTGCTTGAAATATTAACTTCAACTCCTGGAACATCTCATATGCTCCATGACGTTCAAAACGTCGTTGAAGTCTCGGTTCTAAGCTGTAAAGCATGGCACACTAAACTATCGAGTAGTCATCAGCTTTGCTCTGCCAAACATTCACAACGTCTGCAGTTGCATCTACAGCAGGCCTGGCACCCAGCGGTGCTTCCATGACGTAATTCTTCTGTGCAGCAATGAGGATAATCCTCAAGTTACGGACCCAGTCCGTGTAATTTCTACCATCATATTTCAACTTCGCTTTCTGAAGGAACGCATTAAAATTCAATGGAACAACAACACAAGCCATATATCTACAATCAACACATACATGCAAAATACTATCAGGTACTAAGTTCATGATAAATTTAAGTTCAATTTAATCATATTACTTAAGAACTCCCACTTAGATAGACATCCCTCTAATCATCTAAGTGATCACGTGATCCAAATCAACTAAACCATAACCGATCATCACGTGAAATGGAGTAGTTTTCAATGGTGAACATCATTATGTTGATCATATCTACTATATGATTCACGCTCGACCTTTTGGTCTCAGTGTTCCGAGGCCATATCTGCATATGCTAGGCTCGTCAAGTTTAACCTGAGTATTCTGCGTCTGCAAAACTAGCTTGCACCCGTTGTAGATGGACGTAGATCTTATCACACCCGATCATTGATACGTCTCCAACGTATCTATAATTTATGAAGTATTCATGCTATTATATTATCCTTCTATGATGATTTATATGCATTTATATGTCATTTTATATGATTTTTGGGACTAACCTATTAACCTAGAGCCCAGTGCCAGTTTCTGTTTTCTCCTTGTTTTAGTGTTTTACAGAAAAAGGATACCAAACGGAGTCCAATTGACGTGCCAATTTTTGAGGATTTTTTCTGGACCAAAAGAAGACCACAGAGCATCGGCATTGGGCCAGAGGAGTACCGGGCTGCCCACGAGAGTGGGGGGCGCCCCCCCCCCCCCCAGGGCGCGGCCCCCTATCTCGTGGACAGCCCGGAGGCCCCTTGACGTGAAACCAACGCCAAAAATTCCTATAAATACAGAAACCTTCGGGAATTAACCTAGATCGGAAGTTCCGCTGCCACAAGCCTCTGTAGCCACGAGAAATCAATCTAGGCCCTCTCCGACACCCTGCCGGAGGGGGCCATCATCACCGGAGGCCATGGAGGAGGATCTCGGAGGGGCCATCATCGCCATGAAGGCCAAGGACCAGAACAGGAAAGCCATGGAGGAGGAAGCACAAGGGGGAGAACCTCTCCTCCTCTCTCTTGGTGGCACCGGAGTGCCATCGGGAGGGGAATCATCGCCGTGGTGATCGTCTTCATCAGCATCACCATCATCATCACCATCCTCATCTCTTTTACGCGGTCCACTCTCCCACACCCCGCTGTAATCCCTACTTGAACATGGTGCTTTATGCTACATATTATGATCCAATGATGTGTTGCCATCCTATGATGTTTTGAGTAGATATCTTTTGTCCTTGAGTTGATTGGTGATCTAGATTGGAATGAGTTGTATGTTTTATTTTGGTGCTGTCCTACGGTGCCCTCCGTGTCGCGCAAGCGTGAGGGATTCCCGCTGTAGGGTGTTGCAATACGTGCATGATCTACTTATAGTGGGTTGCGTGAGTGAGTGAAACACAAACCCGAGTAAGGGGGTTGTTGCGTGTGGGATAAAAGGGGACTTGATGCTTTAATGCTATGGTTGGGTTTTTACCTTAATGATCTTTAGTATTTTCGGATGCTTGCTAGAGTTCCAATCATAAGTGCATATGATCCAAGTATGGAAAAGTATGTTAGCTTATGCCTCTCCCTCGTATGAAATTGCAATAACGACTATCGATCTTGTTAACAATTGCCTAGGACAATTCCGCACACCGATCCACCATTATTCCACACTCGCTATTTATATTATTTAGTAATATATTCTAAATTTATGATAGCAGCACCTACTTTTATATTTTAGCTCTCCGTTATCATACAAAGTTATCCTCTTTATACCCACAACACAGTTTTATTTCTTGTTTCTAGTTGGAAGCAAACGTTAGGTGCACGTAGAGTCGTATTAGTGGCAGATAGGGCTTGAGAGAATATTGATCTTACCTTTAGCTCCTTGTGGATTCGACACTCCATACTTATCACTTCCACCTTTGGGAATTGCTACGATGATTCCCTGCACTTGGGGATTATCAAGCTCTTTTCTGGCGCCGTTGCCGGGGAGCAATAACGTGGGGTTGATATTTTCGTGTGTGCTTGTTTGCTTTCTTCACTTAGTAGATTTTGTTTTTCCTTTTCTGTTTCTGTTTAGTTGTGGGTGAAACATACAAAAAAAATTAAAAAGAATGAAAATACCAAAAAATATTTACTTGCCTCTCATGCCTAAAAAAGTTTTTCAAAAAGAGAAGTGATTGGAAAGTTATGCATTGAAGAAGTGAGGGTCGACCTTGAGCACTTGTGTTCATGCTCACGGAAACAATGTAGAATTTTTCATGGAAGTTTCTCTGTAAATAATTATCCTCTTGTATATATCCATTGTATTATAAAAATAATGTGCCAAGCTTGGGTTTTAGTGTGATAAGATTGCTTGCTTACTATGTGCAGAACAAGAACAGAAACTTTGGCTGTAGTGCATGAATTTACATTTTTTACTGGAAATTCAAATGGGTCTGAAACGTTTTTCACATAACTTCTGTAAAAAAATTTCAAATTGTCAAATTTATTTCATAATTTTTGGAGTTACATAAGTTTACTAAACTTCCAGATTACGGCGATCCGCACCCGCGAGATCCTGGATGGGAGGCTCGCGGAGGCCCGTGCGGCTCTCCTCCTTCCTCCTGTTCCACCCTCGGCCGGTGAGACCCCCCCCCCCTCCGGCTGCGTTGAGGCAGTTAGGTGCCCCTCCCCCGGCGGGCGAGGTCGAAATCCATGGCCGCACTCGCTCTCGCACCGCGGCTCTTCGTGCTCAAAGTGCCTCTCGCGTCCTGGGGTCAAGCAGCCCCCCAATGGCGCCTTAATGCGTACCCTGTTCTGGAACATCCACGGTTTCGGCCATGATGGCTGAGGCCGCCAACTCATAGAGTACTTGCGTGAGGAACACATTGACATTGTCGCCATCCAGGAAACCATGCGTCTTGAATTCTCGCTTCCTGAGCTTGACCGTCTGAGTTCTCACCTCTTTGCGTGGCATTGGCTCCCTTCTAGTGGGAGCGCCGGCCACTCGGGTGGCATCCTTTTAGGCGTAAAGGATGCCACCTTTGAGGTGGGAAGCATGGGCCGGGGGGAATTCTTTGTGATCATGGAGCTCTTCGAGAGGTCTCTCAACTTCAAGTGGGAGGTCATCATCGTCTATGGGCCCGCAGACCATAGTCGGTCTGCCACCTTCCTCGAGGAGCTCCACCGGAAGATCTCCTCGGCCTCCCTTCCAGTGGTGGTTGGTGGCGATTTTAACCTCCTTCACGTGGCGGAGGACAAGAGCAATGCCAATGTCTGCTTTGCCCGGATGCAGATGTTCAATGACTTCATTGCTGAACTTGGTCTCCGCGAGATTGACCGGATTGGTGCCAGGTTCACCTGGACCAACCGGCTAGCCGCCCCGACCCAGTCCGTCCTGGACCGGGTCCTAGTGTCCCCGGATTGGGACCTCCGTTGCCCCTTAGCCTCCTTCCGCGCCATCACCAGGATTGGCTCGGACCATGTTCCCCTTCTCTCTTCTGCTGACGAGCGTCTGCCAGTCCCCCTTCGATTCCGGTTTGAGACATTCTGGCTCTCCCAAACCGGGTTCATTGAGGCGGTTGGCACTCTGTGGATCGAGTCCCGCGCCCACCCCCACCCCCCCGGCCATTGACTCGTGGCACTTCTGCGCGAAGCGCGGACGTCAGTTCATGAAGGGGTGGGGCGCTAATCTGGGTCGTGACCTTCATGAGCGCAAGAAGACGTTGTTATCCGCGATCCAGGCCCTTGACCTACGCGCTGATTCGGTTGGGCTCTCTTCGGACGAGTGGCTTTCTCGGTACGACCTGGAAGACCAGCTCTCCGTGATCTACACCGATGAGGATGCCTATTGGCGCCTCCGTGGTGCCCAGAATTGGGTCTTGAAGGGTGACGCGAATACGGCTTACTTCCAGGCAATTGCCAACGGCCGCCGTAGACGCAACACCATCCCTCTCTTGTGGGATGGAGAGACACTCCTTCAAGATCCCTGCGACATCCGGTCCCACGTCGACGGATTCTATAGATCCTTATTCTCTGACGCTCCTAGGAGTGGCCTCTCTCTTGCCCCCGATTGTTGGGCCGGCTCCCAGTTGGTGTCTGAGGTGGAGAACGCAGCCCTTACGGCCCCCTTCTCCGAGTAGGAGGTCTGGGATGCCATCAAGGGCATGAATTCCTCCTCGGCGCCTGGACTAGATGGCCTCCCTGTTAAATTCTTCCAGACCTTCTGGAACGTGATTAAACCGGAGGTCATGGCTATCTTCGACGAGTTCTATGTTGGCTCCATTGATCTCGGATGCCTCAACTACGGGATCATCTCTCTCATCCCAAAGGTTCCTGGGGCGTCCGACATTCGTCAATTTCGACCGATTACGGTCATTAACGTGATCTTCCGGATCCTGGCTAAAGGGTACGCCAATAGGGTGAACCTGTTGGCCGACCGTGTGACGCATCCCAACCAGTCGGCTTTCATTAAGGGTCGTTACATCCTAGATGGGGTCCTAGTCCTTCATCAAGTCCTCCATGAGGTCCGCTCCAAAAACCTCAAGGCAGTTTTTCTGAAGATTGACTTCCATAAGGCTTATGACACGGTTAGCTGGCCCTTCCTTCGGGAGGTCCTTCTTCGGAAGGGTTTTGACAACCGGTGGATCACACGTGTCATGCCAATGGTCACTTGCGGTCGCACGGCCGTGAACATAAACAGTGAGATTGACCCTTTCTTCCCCACCCTATGTGGGGTCAGACAAGGCGACCCATTTTCCCTGTTCTTGTTCAATATGGTCGTGGACGCGCTGGCATCCATCCTTGATAAGGCGAAAGCCGCTAGCCATATTCGTGGGATTACTCCCCACCTCGCCGGCGGCTCCGGGATTTCCATTCTCCAATATGCCGACGACACTATCATCATGGTTGAAGGCTCGGAGACGGATATCTCCAACCTCAAGTTCCTCCTTCTCTGCTTCCAACAGATGTCGGGCCTCAAGATCAACTTCGACAAGAGTGATGTGGTGATGGGATACTCCCCCGCTGAGTCTTTGGCCATCGCCAACAGGCTTAATTGCCGCATGGGCTCCTTCCCTACAACCTACTTGGGGACGCCCATTAGTGACTCCCGGCTAACCGTCGCGGACTTGCGCCCCTCCGTGGCCAAGCTCCAAACGCGCGTCGAGCCATGGCAGGGGAGGTGGCTGTCCAAAGCGGCCCGGACTATCCTCATCAACTCTTCCCTCTCCAGCCTCCTCTTGTTTCTCATGAGCTTCTACAGCCTCCACGAGACCCTTCACAAGGAGATTGCCAAGATACAGTCCCGCTTTTACTGGGCGGGCGACAATGATAAGCAGAAGTATCATATGGTCAGTTCGCCTGACATTTGCAAGCCCCGGGAGCAAGGTGGCCTTGGCATCATGTGCTCTAAACGGATGAATATTGCCCTCCTCTCCCGCTGGCTTTGGCGAATCTCGCAAGGGCACGGTGGTCTTTGGCTTGACATCATCCGGAACAAATACTTGTGCGGACAGCCACTCGCCTTTTGCCAAAAGTCTGGAGGCTCTTAGTTCTGGCAGTCGATCGTCCAACTTCTTCCGGTTCTCCGTATCGGGACCTCCATCTCGGTGGGCTCTGGAGCTTCGACGCTGGTCTGGTTTGATCATTGGGCCGGAGACACCCCCTTCGCGGCTCGCTTCCCTGGCCTCTTCTCCATCTCCGTCGACCTCGTGATTTCTGTTATTAGGGCCCTTCTTGACTTAGGGCGCCTTGCTTTCCGGTGGGCCTTTGGACCCATGGAATCCACCGCCTGGCGTGAGTTGCTTGACTGTGTTGCTCTCCACAAACCGTTGGTGGATGGTGGCCCTGACCTGGTGTGATGGCGCCTTGAGCCTTTGGGCCAATTCTCCACCAAGTCGCTATACCTGGCCATCGCCCCATCTGTCGCCCCCCTCCCTCTTTCGATGGTTTGGTCCATCCGCCTGCCTCTGAAGATCCGCATCTTCATGTGGCAATGGATTCGCGGTCGGATCCCGTCCGGGGTGGAGGTGCGCAAGCGCAATGGCCCGGGTACTGGCATATGCCCGCTCTGTGGGGTTCCCGAACACTCGAACCACATTTTCTTCTCCTGCGTTTCCGCCCAGTTCCTCTGGAGCTATTTTCGCGAAGCGGTCGGTGGAGATTGGTGCCACACCAACTTTCCGGACTTATTTGCCGAACTCCAGATGTCCCCCGCGACTTCTCGCCACATTAGGTGGCTTGAGATTGGGGTCCTCGCCTGGACCCTTTGGACTGTCCGCAATAAGCTAGTGATTCAGCGCTCTCCTCTTCGTCGGTCTACTGACGCTCTCTTCAAACTCTCGGGTTTCTTGCAGCTTTTGCGGCCGCTTAGCCGCCCCCGGACCGCGACGCCATCTCAGCCTTCATCACCGACCTCCGATCGATGGCCGTTCGCCTGTCGCCGCCGCCTCCGCCGGAGCCATACTAGGCGACTTCTTCGTCCGGCGTGTTTTGTCCTTTTTTATTTCTGGGCTTGTTGAGTTGTGCCCTCAGCAGAACCTTTGTACTTGATCGTGAGACTTGGGTGTGTGCGTGTGTGTGGACTTAATTCTGTATGTGTGCTCTCTGGCGGTTTGCTTTATCTATAAAGCGGGGCGAAAGCCTTTTCCGGTAAACTACAGGGCTTTTTTCTTCATTTGTGCTAGAATTCATAGGAAAATCTGCATCCACTCTAGCATGTTAGGAAAACCGTACGTTTTACTATTTCTACGTGTTAAGAATCATGTATAATTCTTTGCACCGAGTGAATGAAGCGAGAGACGATTTCCGACCGTTCTCCCAAGAATTTAAATGTTGAGAAAATCCTGCATTTTTCTATTCGTTGCCCCGTGTCAATGAAGCGAAAGACAATTTTCCTGCAGTCTCCCAAGATTCTAAATGTGTTATCTTCCAAACTCTGTTTTTACAGGAAATAATGTGTGCCTTGCTGTGAACTGCAGGGAAGAATAACAGCAGACCAGACGAGTGGTCATTGTCGATGCGAGAGGAGACGCAGTCGCGATCAATCAAGTTAATGGCTCGTCGGAATTGTTGGGTGGAGCGAATAACAATCAGGCCACGACGTTCTGCTCCGAGAGAGACCGCCGATGGCGCAAACTGGGCAAGATTACAAGGGCACGCACAAGCGGCCATGAAGCAACAGCGACCGCACCTGACCTGTCATATATGGTCCCTTCTTATTTGCAGTACTACTATGTTTGATCACGCTCTTTGTATTTTTTTTTTTGAAAGACGTCACGCTCTTTGTAGTAGTGCCTATACATTTGATTTGGGGTTTCTTTTTTGATTCAAAGGAATAGCGCAGGATCTTTGAAGAATTTGAAACTTTCTATGTAGATCGTTTGATACTACACAGAAATGGAATCCTAGGACCTCCTTGGATCGAAGGAATTCCATAAAAAAATTAGAGCATTCCATTCTATAGGTATTTTTCCTATATAACCATTTGGATCATAGGATCCACGTCACTAAAATCTTATAGAATCATTTGTACCTAAACTAACGCACATTTGGATCTAGGAGTTGTCCCTAGGGAACCATTTGTACTCTATTTGGAGGAAAGTTTCCATCCACTTAGAGGTCTCATTTGGTTTAGAGGATTTTTAGAATTTGCATGCATGTTTTAGTTATTATAGTACGACTAGTTTCGTTGTGAGCCAAGAAAGGTGAAGAAAAAAAAATCCTTGAACTGAAACGTGATGTTAGTACGGAAATATTGAGCTACTACCTTCTCTTCGATTAAGATCACATATTTGTTGTTGTTAGAAGATCATATATTAATTTCTGGAGTATTTAACCAAAAACTACCACATTTCATGAAAACATGTCGAAAAACTACCACTTTATGATTTTGTGCGAAAAACTACCACTTTTTTTCTAATCCGTGGCAAAAAATTACCAAGTCGCGAAATCGCTCGCTTCGCCCGCACTAAGCACGAATCTGACAGGTTGGGCCCACGAACCAGATGCCACTGTGGCCAACCGTCACCGCGGCGCGTCAATTGCTGTTAACGGTGGCACCTAGTTCGTTAACCCGCGGCGGGCGACGGTTGGCCATGGTGGCACCTAGTTCGTGGGCCCAACCGGTCAGATTCGTGCTTAGCACGGGCGAAGCGAGCGATTTCGTGACTTGGTAGTTTTTTGCCACGGATTAAAAAGGGTGGTAGTTTTTCGCACAAAATCGTAAAATGGTAGTTTTTCGACACGTTTCCATGAAATGTGGTAGTTTTTGGTTAAATACTCTCATTTCTGCTCACCTCACTACTACAAAAAGGGCTGCTAATGGCGCACCTGTTTTCGCTACTAATGGCGCACTATAGGTGCGCCACTAGCACCACGCCATTAGAATTGTATCTGGTATACCACATAGAAGTGCGCCATTAGTAATAATTTTTTTATTTTTTTTCAGAAAATTTTTTGAAATTTTTTTTAATTTTTTTCGTTTTCTTCTTAATCTCAGGTCACTATGGCTTAATCTCGGGTCAAATCGCACTTCGTGGTCAAACTTTCCAAAAGGTCACCCATCCTCACACTACTCCAACCCAAGCACGCTTAACTTCAGAGTTCTATCCAACCCCAGCAATAGCTCTGTTCACAAGCACTTGTTGATATATCTAGCATATCAATCCTATTATACCTTGTTGATGTCTAGGACTTTGTTCATGTTCATGACTATGATGAAATTTTGAAAAATATTTCAAACTTCCCGGTCATATTATGTATCATTTTTTGAAAAAAAATTCAAAACCAATTTTTTTTCTGTTACTGGTGGCGCACCACATCCACAGTGCGCCACTAGTAAGTTTAAATTTTTTTTGCCTCTAGATCTTGAAAGCCCCGTAACTTTTTTTCTGTTAGGTTTTTGGGGATTTTGAAACCAGTGCGCCATTACTAACAAATTGTTTTTTTATTTTATTTTTTCAAAACTAGTAATGGCGCACGGTGGGTGTGGTGCGCCATTACTATATCAACTAGTAATGTCGCACTATCCCACGGTCCACCATTAGTAACAATTTTTTTTAAACTACTAATGGCGCACCACACACCAGGTGCGCCATTAGTAATATATTACTAATGGCGCACCTGTATGTGGTGCACCATTGCTAAATAGCAATGGCGCACCACATACATGGTGCGCCATTAGTGTCCATATTATCTATAGCCCTTTTCCTAGTAGTGCCTACTCCTCTTTCAGAGACAAGAGGGAGAGAATATATGTGACTTCAGTTGAGCACATCTCTTCTCACCTATATATGACTAGAGATGCAAGCAAACATATAGTTAGAGATGAATTTACAACCGACCAAGCATTTTCATGGGTTGTATCGTAAGAGAAACCAAAGACCTTCTACATATGTTGGTCTAGAATAAATGTTGGGAATGAGCGGCGTCAGAAAATGGTTAGTTAGGATGTGGCTAACTTGCAGTGCAAATACGCCATATCAAGGAATCCATAATCAACTCGTGACATAAGTCAACATTCTTCATCGCGTTATGTGTGATACCTTACTGCCATGCTGTCGATATGGATCATCAAGCTTTTCAGTTTTCACAAGTAGCAGGTGCCATCAAGAAAGATACAGCATGCTGTTCCGTGCATCCGTCGTGGATCCTTCTATGTTTGGCACTCGACCATTCCAACGATCACTATCAAACAGAGCGCGTGCACACACAGATCCAACATCCTTTGTCTTTCATACGATGTATCAAACTTTTTTTCTGGCCAATTTCTATGAGATCCCGATTCTTGTATGCAACAATAGTAATACCTGGTCACAAACTCTGATTAAAAAAATTGATCAGTATGTGTGGATTCTTTACTGCTCTCCTCTCAATCTTCAACTCTTTCATCAATCAAGAAAAAAGATAAAAGTACATTCTTTCTCGTCCGGAAAGGAAAAAATATTTGAATATTTGTCCAGTAGAGACCACATACATGTTCTTCCTGTGTACATCCAAGGACGGTGCTCTCATTTACGTTGTTACAAATGCACTAGGCCTACTATATCAAAGTATTCATTGCATATGGAAGCTCCAATAAAAATTGTTGTATGGGTTGTCCATTTGAAGTGAAACCTAGCTTGTGAGATCACCGGATACGGGCCCTCTTTGATTCAAGTAACCTTTCAAGAGTTATGTGGAGAATGTTAATCCTTAAGAAAAAAACTTGTTGGTAGTTCAAATTATATGATGATAAGGTACATGAGATTTTTCGTCATTTCTGCTAGATCTCATAGGAAAAAATCTCACCACTCTACCATGTTGAGAAAATCATACTCTTTGCTATTCCCATGTGTTAGAATCCTGTTTAACATGAAGCAACAAGGACCACACATGACCTGTCATGGTCCCTTCTTATTTGTAGTACTAGTACGTTTGATTACGCTTTTTGTAGAACTCCTAATACATTTGATTTGGGGCATGTTTTGATTCAGAGGAGTAGCGCAAGATATTTGAAGAATTCGAATCCATGCGATTATTCTATGTGGATCATTTGATTCATAGAAATGGAATTCTCAGGACCTTCTTTGGATCGAAGTAATTTCATAATTTTCTTAGAGTATTTCATTATGTAGGAACTTTTCCTATATAACCATTTGAATCATAGGATTCTAGCCACTAAATGCTTATAGAATCATTTATACGTGGACTAATGCCGATTTGGATCGTAGGAGTTGTCCCTAACTCCCTAAGGAATCATAACTAAACTATTAGGAGAAAAGTTTCCATCCACTTAGGACCAATTTGGTTTAGAAATTTTTTGGAAACGTGCAAAGCATGTTTCAATTATTAGCACAACTAGTTTTGGCGTGATACAAGAAAGCTGAAGAACAACGCAAATCATTGAATTAAAAACGGTGATTGGGGTACTACTTTCTCTTCAATTAATATCACATGCAATATCTCATGTACTGCTCTCATATTCATTGTTGTCAGAAGATCATATATTAGTTTGTGCTCACCTACTCTTTTTCAAAGACAAGAGGAGGAGAATACAAATACCTCTATCTGTGCACATCTCTTCTCACTTATATTTAACTAGAGATGTTAACTCTTCTCACTTATATATAACTAGAGATGTTAACTAACATATAGTTTGAATTCTACAACCGACCAATAGTTTTCATGGGTTACATTACAACTGAAATCAAATACCTTGTACATAGGTTGGTCTAGAATAATGTCCTGAATGAGTGGCACCAGAAAGTAGTCTATTTGGGTTCAACTTCATTTTAGGGCAAGATCTTTAATTCATGGAATCCATGATCAACTTATCACATAAGCAAAGCACACCTATCACATTATGTGTGATACCTTATTGCTTGCGAGCAACAGGTGCCATCAAGAACGACCTTGCAAGCTTTTCGGCGCATCTATTATATTGTCGATCCTTCCATATCTCAAACTCAACAGTTCCATCGAACGATATCATACAGAGCACACATGCACACATATCTGGCATCCTTGCTTTTTCACGTGGTGTATCAAATACTCTTAGGTGCTGAATACCAAGGTTTTCTATTTTATATAGGATCCATGCATCAATACCATTATGCGCATAAATTCATATGAGGACACACACCCTGATTATAGCAGTTGATTAGCATGGGTGGACTCTGGACTCTCTCCTCTCGATTTCAGACTCTTCCATCATTTGGCAGCCGTTGCATCTGATCGTGCGTCCACACCCTTGCAGGGCATTCCCATGCATCGCCGCCCGCTAGTCCTCGACCTCGCAATCTTTCTAAATGCAATTATTTGTGTTTACACATAAAATTCAGATGTTGCAAAGAGGGTCTCGGCCTATGATATGGTATTTAACTATTTGATGCATGCAGTGAGGATCTCGGTTTAATAATATGTGGTTGTGCCTAACACCCCCTTCATCCTTTATAAGTTTAATTTGGACGTACCACCTATATATGATCTTAAACATCCATTGATTTGGCATGAGCATGAGATATTTCATTGTGCACTTTTTCACATGATTATGTTACTTACTGCATTTTTATGCTCTGGAGCGTTAGACTTGGGCTAATTTTTTTTAAATAATACATTTTCTTATTAATTTTCATAAATATTACGCTGGATAAAAAAAATCAAAAATAATACACCGTCAGCCCGCTGCAGGCCGACTGGGCCTAGTCGGCCCACAGCAGGACGATTGGATTCCAGTCGGCCTACAGCTGGCCGACTGGACCCTGTCGGCCCACTGTGGGCTGATTGGGTCCTGTCGGCCCACTGTGGGCCGACTGGAGCTAATTGGCTCGCTGTGGGCTAATTGTTTTGCAAAAAAGTAGGCATAAAAAATATATGTTTAAAAAAATGTTAATCATGTAATTAAAAAATGTTAAACGTGTATAAAAAAATTCCTGATGTATACAAAAAATGTACAATATATATGCAAAAATGTTGACATAAAAAATATGTTTTGAAAAGTGTTAAGCATGTATTTAAAAATTGTTAAATGTGTGTATAAAAAATGTTCCTTGTTTATACAAAAAATATAGAATGTGTATGAAAAAAAGTTGACACCAAAAAATTATGTTTGAAAAATATGTTTGAAAAGATGACATTTTTTCAAATACATGATTAAAAATTGTTAAATGTGTGTATAAATAAGGAACATTTTTTATACACACACCAAAAAATTATGTTTGAAAAATATGTTGGAAAAGTTGACATTTTTTCAAATACATAATTTTTTGGTGTCAACTTTTTTTCATACACATTCTATATTTTCTGTATAAATAAGGAACATTTTTATACACACATTTAACAATTTTTAAATACATGCTTAACACTTTTCAAAACATACTTTTTATGTCAACATTTTTGCATATATAGTGTACATTTTTTATAAATCAGGAACATTTTTTTATACACGTTTAACATTTTTTAATTACATGATTAACATTTTTTTAAACATTTACTTTTTATGCCTATTTTTTTGCAAAAACAATTAGCCCACAGTGGGCCAATTAGCTCCAGTTGGCCCACAGTGGGCCGAAAGGACCCAATCAGCCCACAGTGGGCCGACAGGGGCCAGTCGGCCAGCTGTAGGCCGACTGGAATCCAATCGGCCTGCTGTGGGCCGACTAGGCCCAGTCGGCCTACAGCGGGCCGACGGTGTATTATTTTAAAAAAAAAAAATTACCCAGCGTAATATTTATGAAAATTAATAGAAAAAATGTATTATTGAAAAAAATTAGCTAGACTTGGGGACACCATGAACCACAATCTAGTTTTTAGCATAAGAATCACACTCCAATAACTTTACACATTGTTTTATTTTGGGCCATTTGCATTTCTGCCCCTAACTCGAACCACCTACTCAGATTTGCCCCTAATTTCAAAGCATGCTCCAATTTGCCCCTCTGTTGTTAAGTCACTACTCAGAAATGCCCTTCCCTCCAGTCAAAGGCCTTTGACAATCAGAGGCCCATGTGTACTGTAGCAGATGGAAAGTGCTACAGTATTGGAAGGAAAGTGGTACAATATTGTACGGAAGGGTATTTCTGAGTAGTGACTTAAGGCGGAGGGGTAAATTTGAGCATGCTTCAAAATTAGGGGCAAATCTGAGTAATGAGTTCGAGTTAGGGGCACAGATGTAAATGTCCCTTTTATTTTTAGTTTTATTTTATTCCGAAAACTTCAAAATTATTTATCACACATTATCTTTTAATTGCCTTGTGCAACTAGCAAGAATAGCAAGGTTCACACCCTTGCTAGAACTATTGGGGACACACGTGGAGTTGTATTTGTATTGCGGAGCATTCAACTATTGCAGGGTGTAGGGCTTAGGGTTTAGGAATATATAGATGCTTTAACGTAAAATTATACATAAACAATGAGCAAGTATTAATACTTACTTTAAACACACATAAAGCACTAGAAAGTACTAACATAAGCCAAATGAATAACGGACAAGCTTATGTCTTGTCTCATAAGTAAAGATAGCATTTACGCGTTGTAGTTAATACTTCAAACTTTACCCATTTCAGGTCAGACGCAGATTTGGTGAATATGGTTTCACGCGCACCCGTTATGAATAGTAAACTAAAAACATACCGGAAAAAAATAAAAAAATCTGAATATTTTTTTGTAATATACATAGTCAATCGGTATAGTCGCGCATGAAGTTTCACGAAGAAATCTGACCGGTGGAAAACTGGGCCAAAATGTCAAAGTCAAAGCTATATTAAAAAAACAGTGTTTGATGTATCGTCCTAATAGTATTTTCTTCACTAAGAATATTGTGATTGGTGTCAAGACATCACGAAACTTCACACGTGAGTAGAATGGTCGAGTAAGTTTCATACTCCGAAATTTCATAATTGTTTAAATTTTTCCTAGTATTTTTTTGAATTTATTATTCATATGGGGGCACGTGAAACCATGCTCATCTTTGTATTTTTGTTTCGGATATACATATTTAAAAGGTTGGACTATCTGGCTAGAAAAACGGATTATATTCTACACATTGTATAATAGCAATACCATACCGTATATCGTATTCTATCAATACCACTCAGGTTTGAACCGGATTGTGTTCAGATGTCAAAAGTCTCTTACCGTATCCTCTGAGCACGGTTTCTATGAGTAGCAGCCTTGTGACCTCGATCAGTTATGGGCTTGCGAGTGCATATCAGGTGACACGGGAGCTAAAATGCTCACATGCTACAATGTGTTCTCGGCTGCTGCTTATACATTTGATTTGGGGTTTCTTTTTTGATTCAAAGGAATAGCGCAGGATCTTTCAAGAATTTGAAACTTTCGATGTAGATCGTTTGATACTACATAGAAATGGAATCCTCAGGACCTCTTTGGATCGAAGGAATTTCATAGAAAAAAAATTTAGAGGATTCCATTCTATAGGTAGTTTTCCTATATAACCATTTGGATCATAGGATCCGGGTCACTAAAATCTTATAGAATTATTTGTACCTAAACTAACGCACATTTGGATCATAGGAGTTGTCCGTAGGGAACTATTTGTACTCTATTTGGAGGAAAGTTTCCATCCACTTAGAAGTCTCACTTGGTTTAGAGGATTTTTAGAATTTGCATGCATTTTTTTCTTTTTCCAAAAGGGGTTTTACCCGAGCCTCTGCATGAGAAAGATGCATACGGCTCATATTATTAATAAAAATATCCAACAACAAAGTCTCCAAGTCTCAAAGTTTAAAAAAAAATGCTCAGAAGAGCCAAACAGAATGCCACAACCGGCTGGCAAATAAAATAGGAGCACTACATGCCTATCCTATTACATGACCGCCATCCAAACTGGTTGAAAATAGCCCGAGCTACCATCTCCCATCGGGTAGACGCAGTAACCAAACGCTCCCTGGCCTCCGTCGGAGTGAGTAGCGACCACATACGGATCAAAGATGTGGCCCTGAAGATAACATGTAAAAACTGAATGTTCGTTGATCTGTTAAAAACCAAATCATTTCTGCAGTTCCAGCCTACCCATAATAAGGCACAAACGCCAACACGAATGTGCCTCGCTATATCTGAGTCAACCTCATCAAGCCGCGTTCCAAATAACATGTTGATGGAAGTGGGCGGATTAATATTAAAAGCAATATGAATTGAACGCCAAAGAATCTTAGCCAGCGGACAATCTAGAAAGAGGTGTTTGATAGTTTCGTTATGGTCACAAAAACTACACCTAGCAGAACCCACCCAATTGCGTTTTGCCAGATTATCCTTTGTCAAAATAACTTGTTTATGCACGAACCACATAAACACTTTGATTCGCAAAGGTACCTTTACCTTCCAAACGTGCTTCGAGGAAGGAATGACGCTAGAGTTTATGACATCCAGATACATGGATTTGACCGAGAACACGCCGTCCTTAGTTAGTTTCCAATACAACTGATCTGGCTGCTGTGACAGCTGGACATCCATCAAACGTCTTACAAGATGAAGCCAGGCCTCCCACCGATTTCCAACTAGCGTCCTCCGAAAACTAATATTGAGGGGAGTGGATTGTAGAACGTTTGCAACGTAAGCTTCTCGACGTTGAACAACGTTGTACAGAGTAGGATATTGAAGTGCAAGGGGCGTCTCCCCAAGCCACGTATCCTCCCAGAAACTCGTATTAGCTCCATTACTGACTAAGAACCTTGCCCTGTTGAAAAAGAGTGGCTTGACTCTCATCAATCCTTTCCAAAATGGTGAGTCAGTCGGTCTCACTGTCACCTGGGCCGAGGTTTTAGACTAAAGATACTTATTTCGCAAAATCTGAGCCCAAGTAGCCTCCGTCTCGGACGAAAGTTTAAACAACCACTTGCTAAGGAGACATCTGTTTTTAACTTCCAGATTTTCAATACCTAGACCCCCTTGGTCCCTCGGCCTATAGATTATATCCCATTTTGCAAGCCTATACTTTCGTTTAAGCTCATCACTCTGCCAAAAGAATCGAGATCGATAGAAGTCTAGCCTCTTCCTGACCCCACCGGGACCTCGAAAAAGGATAGGAGAAACATAGACATACTGGTGAGGACCGAATTAATCAAAATTAATCATCCTCCATATGACACGAGCTTCCCTTTCCAACAGCTCAGTTTCTTCTCAAAATGATCCTCGATGCATTTCCACTCTTTGTTAGTCAGCTTACGATGATGAATGGGTATACCTAAATACGTAAACGGTAACGTACCCAAATCACATCCGAACAATTGTTTATATGCCTCCTGGTCATCATTAGCTCTTCCAAAACAGAACAGTTCGCTCTTGTGTAAGATAATTTTGAGC
Source organism: Triticum aestivum (assembly GCF_018294505.1). NCBI lineage: Eukaryota > Viridiplantae > Streptophyta > Magnoliopsida > Poales > Poaceae > Triticum > Triticum aestivum. Next base: position 71,779,971 of record NC_057801.1, read on the forward strand.
CAGGACAATTGTTCAAATAAGCATAACACAAGCTTCATGTTTCTCGCTTTCTCCAAGTCGTGCTCCATAAAGATGATAGTATCATCAGCATACTGAAGGATGGAGATACCGCCATCAATTAGATGCGGAACAAGGCCACCTACCTGTCCCGCATCCTTAGCCCGTCCTATTAAAATAGCTAGCATATCAACCACTATGTTGAATAGGATCGGTGACATAGGATCTCCTTGCCTCAACCCTTTGTGTGTCTGGAAATAGTGACCTATATCGTCATTCACTTTAATCCCTACACTCCCTTTTTGCATAAAGGATTCAATCTGGTTTCTCCAGGCTGTGTCAAATCCTTTCATACGCAAAGCTTGTTGAAGGAAAGGTCATTTAACTTTATCGTATGCTTTTTCAAAATCCACTTTAAAAACAACGTCATCTAGTTTTTTTGAGTGAATCTCATGGAGCGTTTCATGCAAGACGACAACCCCTTCAAGGATATTTCTATCTGGCATGCAAGCAGTCTGGGACGGTTGCACAACTGAATGCACAATCTGCGTAAGTCTGTTCGTCCCAACCTTGGTGAAGATTTTGAAACTAACATTAAGCAGACATATAGGCCTAAACTGCTCAGTGCGAAAGGCCTCTGTCTTCTTAGGAAGAAGAGTAATCATTCCGGAATTCAGCTTGAACAAATGAAGCCGCCCATTAAAAAACTCATGAAACATCGGCATCAGGTCTCCCTTAATGAAGTGCCAGCATTTTTTGTAAAACTCTGCCGGAAACCCATCCGGTCCTGGAGCCTTACTGTTTTCCATTTGTGCGATGGCCTCAAACACCTCTTTCTCCGTAAAGGGAGCAGTCAAAATCTCATTCTCGTCCGTCTCAAGTTGAGGAACATCCTCAACCCTTGACTCATCTAAAGACACAAAATTCTCTTCCGGAGGTCCAAACAACTGCTTATAATAGTTGGTAATGTAAACTTTTAGGTTTTCTTGACCAACTATCGTACCTTCGTCTTGTTCTAATTGGAAAATTCTCTTCTTACGATACTTTCCATTAGAAATCATATGAAAGAATTGAGTGTTATCCTCGCCTTGGACGATTTTGCGAACCTTAGCTCGCAACGCCCACTTCAATTCCTCCTCGTGGAGCAGCTCTTTCAGCCGCAACTCAGCCTCCATTTTGGTTTCCAGCTCACTGGTATCTATGATAGAAGTTTCAGCTTTTACTTCAAGGGTCTGAATAAGCAGAAGGAGTCGCTCCTTCTCCGCCTTATATATCCCATGCGTATGCTTAGCCCATCCACGAAGAAACCATCGAAGATGGCGAATATTGCATTGCCAATGCTCAATGGGAGACCTTCCTCCCGAGTCCTTAGCCCACTCCCTAGCTAACAACTCGAGAAAACCCTCTCTTTCAAACCATGCAAGTTCAAACGAGAAAATATTCTTGTTACCCACATGAGATTGAGCCCCTGAGTCAACTAGTAGCGGCGTGTGATCCGAGATACCTCGTGTCAACGCCTGCACTGTTACCAGGGGAAACTTCTTCTCCCATTCGACACTAGCTAAAACACGATCGAGCTTCTCAAAAGTCGGTACCTGTAATGAGTTAGCCCAAGTGAATTTCCTACCCGAGAGCTCTATCTCTCTGAGATCCAAGCTTTTAATGATAGTATTGAACATAAACGACCATCTGCCGTCGAAATTCTCATTATTCTTTTCCTCCTTTCTTCGAACAATGTTGAAATCACCACCCACTAAGACAGGGAGCTGCTCATTACCGCAAACACGCACCAGATCGGCCAAGAAATCTGGCTTGAGTTCTGGTTACGCGGCTCCATAAACCGCCACCAAAGCCCAATCAAATCCATAGGCCTTAGTCCTGACTTGAAACTTTACCGCAAACTCTCCCAAAACTACACTCCGAACTTCCAATGTTTCAAACTTAACCCCAAGTAGAACCCCGCCGGATCTTCCTCAAGGAGGGAGGCAATGCCAGTCAAAATCTACCCCCCCCAGATAAAGTGCTAAGAAATTGTGGAGTGAAATTGCCTCTTCCAGTCTCAGACAAAGCAATAAAATCTGAATGATGTTCAAGAGAAGCATCCGCTAGAAACCTTCTTTTAGCCAAGTTTTTAAGACCTTTGCTATTCCAGAAAATGCCTCTCATATTTCATCATGAAATATTTTAGAGGTACGGATCCTAGCACTTCCACGCACAACCGATACTGGATAAACCTTCCGTTTCCAAGTCCGTTTAGGCTTAATGCAATCGACAGATTGGTCACCACACCCGGGTTCTGCCGCAATCACCAAAGACTCATCTACATGGTTAGAGGTCTCAGGATAGGAATACTCCTCCTCCTCCTCCGTCTCTGGTAACGCAGGGTCAAGATCGGCACACAAACCATCAAGAGCCCTAACCCCAAGCGCATCAATCTCCGACTCATTCATAGGCTTAACGACACCTATGTGATGAATCATTTCTAACGCTCGTTCAGCTTCCAAATCAAGAATATCATTAACAGACCTAGAGATCTCTAAATCATTATTACCAAGAGATACTCCTAGTTGGTTCGCATTGTGAACAATCTCATCATCGGTAAAATGCATAATTGAATTCGATTTGTTAACAGACATACCAGCGGAAATCTCGACGTCACGCAGCTTGGCCGCCCTCATAGCACACCTGAGCTGCATGTCATCAACGTCCGGCTGCTCCTGCAGCCTCCCGCTGACCCGCCTCCCCGTAGAGAAAGGATCTGGGATCCCACCAAAGGCGATGACCTCCTCGTGCGAAGCTCTGCTAGGGGAAAGGCCTCCTGCCCATCCCCCAACAGTGGTGTCCTGCGCCAGAACCACCGGTACATCACCCAAAGATGGTGACAACTCCCGCGGCATATCCACGAAAGTCCCGCCAAAAGCCGAGACCGACGAGACCAGCGTCGGGCGATCCGGGGAGCGTGGCGATGAAACGGCCACGCCACCCAACCCGCCCTCCGAAGCAGAACGCATCCTGGCAGGAGGGGATACGGCGGCTGACAAGGATACAGACCTGGGGTAGGGTCATAGGCTCGACCTATACGTCCTACCCAAGGTCACTACCCTGGAAGATGAAAAGACCAAGAGTCGACAGAAGAGCACCAGTCTCATATGTCGAGTGCAATCCACTCGACAGTCAGATCACTCGATGGTGGTTACCTATCGCCACTCGACCACAAGGAAGATCACTCGACCATATCGAAGACCAGTAGTCAGGAGAGCACGCAACGGCCAGATATTTATTCCTTAGTCTTCATGAGCATTAAGAGTACTTAATGCTGGCGTTACCAGTAACGCCTCTACTTTATGTACATTAGTTCCCCTGTAATGGAGTGGGGCTGGGGTCCTGGCGCACTCTATATAAGCCACCCCCCCTCTGGCACAAGGGTTTGCACCCTCTGTAATCCAACACATATAATCCAATCGACCGCCTCCGGGCACCGAGACGTAGGGCTATTACTTCCTCCGAGAAGGGCCTGAACTCGTAAACATCGTGTGTACACCTTCATCATAGCTAAGATCTTGCATCTCCATACCTACCCCCTTTCTACGGTTAGACTTAGAACCACGAGAGTTGGCGCCCACCGTGGGGCCGGTGTCTTAGCGACTTATTGGTGAAGTTGCAAGTTTTTCCGATCATCATCATCATGGTTTCCAGCGGTGGATTGGCTGAGGGCCGCGAGATCCGTCTCGGCGCGCTCGTTTTCGTCGCTGACGACTCTGCGTGGCTCCAGGAAGCTCCCCTGGACACCGAGGTGCTCCCCGTCCGAGGGGCGATGCACTTCCGCACGTGCGTTCATGGCGTTCTTCTTCGGCAGCCGTCGACTCAATATCAGTCAGCTCCAATGGCGTTTTCTCCCCCCATTGTACGCCACCGCAAGCGATCCGGTCGATCGCGGCTCCAGTGGTGGGTGAAACATGCGGTGGCTCGGCAATCGACCACCCATCAAGTCGCGGCAGTCGAGCCCGACGAAACTCTCCACGGCCTGTTAGACCTGTCGACTGGATCCGTGGAGACCGCATCCGAATGCGATAGCAGCGATCCTGTGGTCGAAGTCTTGATGGTCGACGGGCCTCGCAGCCCACCCGGTTTCCGTCGTGAGGACGGCGGAGACGGAGGCAGCAATCCGTCGCACGCCCACGAGGAATACCGACCTGAACCCCTCTCCTCTCAGCAAAGGGAAGAACTTCGTCGCCGCAATATGGATGCACTCCACACACCCATCATAGGGGAAACCCCCGAGGCTCGGGCCTTAGAGGAGGTCCGCTTAGCTAATCTGGCTGAGCGCACTCGACTGGATAACCTCCAGCGGGCTCTCGACGAGCGCGCTCAGGAGCGGATCCATGAGTCCAGTCGACGGAAGCTCTTCCCGCCTCCACCCAAGGTATACCGCACTCCAATTCAGAATCTCACAGCCGCAGCCCGCATAGCAGAGTCGATCCAGCCCTCCCAGTCAGAGGTCGGCAGAGGGTTGATGCAAATCTGGGCCTTGCTCAGGGCAGCGGGAGAGCAGAATACAACAGTATCTCAGTCGCGGAACAGGATTCACAGCAGATCCGTTGCAGCGGACACGGTTCAGTCGGCTCACAGCCCCAGATCGCCTCCGCAGCATGAGAGGCATGGGCAATATGATCATCCACTCGACCGTGACAATCACCGTCGAGGGCCCACACCTCCCCCGAGGAGTGCGTCGTATGTGCCTCGGCAGAACAATGATAGGCGCCGACATAGTGGTGAGCACAGAGCGTCAATCGACCCAAGGGAACCAGGCTTTGACGCGAGGTCTATCCTCGTTCAAGGCCTGGTCGACCTAAACAGGGCACACAGAGAGGACCCAGGCAGAGACCGACCAAGTGGCAGTCGAGTGCATGTTTCTGGTCCCGAGTGTTTCAGCAGAGCCATCAGGGCGGCAGTGATACCTCCCAACTTCAGGCTAGCTTCCGGAGTCAGCAAGTTCACTGGTGAATCCAAGCCTGAAACTTGGCTTGAAGATTACCGAGTGGCTGTGCAGATTGGAGGTGGTAACGACGAGATAGTGATGAAGCATCTTCCACTCATGTTGGAAGGATCGGCCCGAGCATGGCTGACTCAGTTGGCTCCGGGCAGTATTCACAGTTGGGAAGAGCTATCCCGAGTGTTCGTGAGAACTTTCGAGGGCACTTGCAAGCGACCCGGAGGATTGCCTGAGCTGCAGCACTGCGTGAAGAAGCCGATTGAGACTTTGACAGAGTTCATCCAGAGATGGTCCACTTTGCACCACACTGTTGAGAATGTTTCAGAGCATCAGACGGTGTGCGCCTTCAAGGAAGGCGTCAAGTACAGAGAGTTGGTCTTAAAATTCGGTCCGACTGGTGATATGACTCTGGCTCGAATGATGGAGATAGCCACCCGGTACACTAACGGGGAAGAGGAGAATCGACTCCTTAGCGGGAAGAGCAAACCAGTCGGCCAAGAGGCCGGTGGAGGTAACTTCAGTCAGAAACAGAAGCGTAAGGCCGAGCCAGCAGCACCTGGAGAGATTGCGACAGTAAACCAAGACAAGTTTAAGGGAAAACCTAAGGGGCCCTGGCCCCCTAAGAAGGTGAAGGACAAGGAAGGAAAAGACGTGCTGGATTTGCCGTGCCACATCCATACGAAGAAAGATGAGGAAGGTAATCTGATTTATCCGAAACATACCACTCGGCAGTGTCGACTCCTGATCCAGCAGTTCTGAGAGAAACCGCCCAATGAGAAAGAAAACGAGTCGGACAAAGAGGAAAATGAGGAGGAAGACGATGGTTATACCAAGGTCAATTCCACTGTGATGATATTTGCTAATGTTGAAAGCAATAGTCGATTGAAGGTCATCAACAGAGAAGTAAACATGATCGCCCCTGCCGAGAAGACTTCCTATCTAAGGTGGTCTCAGACGACCATCACATTCGACCAGTCGGACCATCCCGCTCATGTGGCCACCCCTGGGAGGCAAGCACTGGTGGTCGACCCTGTGGTTGGGGCACTCGATTGACCAAAGTACTGATGGATGGTGGCAGTGGTCTGAACATCCTCTACGCTGAGACCTTGAAAGGGATGGGCATTCCAATGTCCAAGCTTAGCGAGAGCAATTTGAGTTTCCATGGTGTTATTCCTGGAAAGAAAGCTACGTCACTCGGCCAGATCACCCTCGATGTGGTTTTCGGTGATTCAAGGCATTACCGAAAGGAGAAGTTGACATTTGAAGTCGTGGGTTTCCAGAGTGCCTATCATGCCATTTTGGGTAGGCCAGCCTATGCCCGCTTCATGGCTCGACCATGTTATGTGTATATCAAACTGAAAATGCCCGGCCCCAAAGGTGTGATCACGATTACAGGCAATTGGCAGAAGGCTGAGGAATGTTTCCAGAAACGTTCCAAGATCACCGACGAACAAATGGCAGCGGTTGAATTCCAAGAATATCAGAAGAGTGCAGATCCGAGTGATTTGCTAAGAGCCAAGAAGCCTGCCACAGATTCTGCATTCCAATCGACTGGTGAGACGAAGCCATTCCATATTCACCCGACAGATCCCAATGCTGCGCCGACTCATATATCAACGATGCTCGACGGCAAATAGGAAGAAGCGCTCGTCCAGTTCCACCGTGAGAACTGGAACATCTTTGCATGGAAACCTTCTGACATGCCAGGTGTGCCCAGGAGACTGGCCGAGCACCGTTTGCGTGTCGACCCCAAAGTAAAACCCGTCAAAGAGCACCTTCGACGGTCCGCCGTGCAGAAGAGGAAAGCAATCGGTGAGGAAGTAGCTCGACTGTTGGCAGCAGAGTTCATCCCTGAAATCTACCACTCCGAGTGGTTAGCCAATGTAGTCATGGTTCCTAAAAAGGATGATTCACTTCGTATGTGCATTGATTTCAAGCATATCAATCGGGCCTACCCGAAAGATCATTTCCCTCTCCCTCGCATCGATCAGATTGTTGATTCAGCTGTGGGGTGTGAGCGCTTGTCTTTCTTAGATGCGTATTCCGGATACCATCAGATCCGACTGTATGGTCCCGATGAAATAAAAACAACCTTCATCACCCTGTTCGGGTGCTTTTGCTATGCCACCATGCCTTTTGGTTTGAAAAATGCCGGAGCCACATTTATGAGAATGATTCAGAAGTGCCTGCTGTCACATCCCTAGTTCTGGTATGCTCAAGGCTAGCTAGTCATATGTGCATCATGTTTAAATTCCATTTAAATTTGAATTGAGGATTTGTGAAACCCTCAGAATCATTTTTGGAAATGACCCAAATAAAAATTGCTCCAAAAAGGTCCAAGAAAATGCTCATGTTTCTCTCTGAAAATATTGGACAGAGATAAAAATCAAACCAATATTTTTAGGAGCTCATAAGTATTTATTTTGGGCATTTGGAATTAATGCAGTAAACATTTGCTTTGGATATATATTGTTATATATATATATATATAATATTGTCCGAAAATTATGCTAGTTAATGAGGAGCTCTGGAATAATATAGTTAGCTCCTGCAAAAATTGGCATAAGGTAATAAAATGGTTTAGTATTTTTATTAACCAAACAAATGTCAGAAAAAATAGAAAAGAAAAACAAAATAGGAAAAACCTTACCTGACTTACCTGCGGCCCAGCTCCTGTGCGGCCTGGCCGGCCCAGCTGGCCAGCCCGGCCTAGCCGCCTCCTCCTCTGTCGTCTTCTCCCCCTCGCCCAAGCAGGTGCGTGCCCGCGCCACAGCCGGCCGCGGCCACGCGCCCGGCCACCTCCTGCTTCTCCCTCTCGTCGCCCTGGACGTCCTGGAACGACGCCACGCACGCCCCGCACCTCTCTCCCTCTCTCTCATTCCTCCCCTTTCCCTGGTCTCTCTCCCCCGCGAGCACCCGAGCGCCACCGTCGTCGCCGCACGCCATTGCCGCGGCCACCGCCTCCCTCTCTCTCTCTCTCTCTGTGTCTGCAAGTTCCGCGCCACCGTCTGCTACCTCCCCGTCGAGCCACGTGACGCGGGAAGCCCTGGAGCGCCGCCATCGCCATCATCTTCGCCTCCGGCCGCCGCAGATCGCCATCGCCGCGTCGTCGTCTCTAACGCGTCCCCGGCCACAACGAGCAGCCCTGCGAGTCCGCTATGAGCCCCGCCGTCGAACCCCCCCTCTCTCCTGCTCTTCCGGCACCCTCTAGCCCCTCTGCCGCCGAAGCCGTGCCCCGGCCGCCGCCCCGAGCTCCGCTCCGGCGAGCTCCGGCCACCCCAGCTCCCCCTACCTGCTCCGCTGGCTGCGCGAGAGCCCGGGCTACGCCCCGGTGCCCTTAGTCGCCGCCCCCGTGGACTGTAACACGGACGCCGCCGCATCCAGAGGTCGCCGGTGTTAACCTCACCGGCCTGACGTGTGGGCCCGACCTGCCAGGTGATTAGCTTAAGCTAATCACCACTTAGTTAACCACTGACACTGACTAGTGGGCCCCGGCCCCCTAATCCTTCTAATTAAGCAAATAACCCCCCTGTTTAACCTCGTGTCACTGACGTGTGGACCCCACACGTCAGGTTTGACCCTGGTCAGCCCCGGTTGACCCGCTGACGTCGTGCTGACGTCATGCTGGCGCAGTAATATATTTTCTGGAATTAAAATAAATCAGGAAATTCCAGAAAATGTTCAAAACTTCAAAAATTCATATCAATTCAACCGTAGATCAGATTGAAATAAATTATATATGAAAAATTATCAGAAAAATGCAATCTTTCCATCTGTACTAGTTTCATGCATGACAAACCAACTTATACATGCTGTATAAGTGAAAACATGTTAAAGGCATTTATAAAGAGCTTATCTTGGAGATGCATTTGAACCTTTGGTTCAAATGGACTTCAAACCAAATGAATACTAGTTTCATTAGCTCAAACAACATCACATCTTCATACCATGTTCATGCATCATATTGTTGCATATGAATGTGTATTGATTGCCGGCATCGCTCCTTCTCGATAGGTCCTGCTCCGGAGACGTTCCAGAGTACCTATCTGTGAAGCAGTGCCTCCCTTGTTGATTTACCAGGCAAGCAAACCCCTTGTTCATTCCGATAAAATCCTACTCTCTCGCTCCTGCTCTCAGTTATTGCATTAGGACAACAGCGATTCATCTGCTACTTTGTGCTGCGGTAGTTGCACCCATTCCTCTGCATGACCTGTCATTGCCACAGTAAATAGTGGAAACCCACTAGCATGTGTAGGAGTTGATTGAAGCCATTGTTGTGTTCATACCATGCTATGCCTGCTATTGCTTAGAGTTGTGTCAGGTCTGATTCATTGGGAATGAATTAGAGTGCAGTGCTCTATGTTCTGATGCTGAGAGTGAAGTGTGTGAACACGATTTGGTAAAGGTAGCGGTGAGAGGCCATGTAGGAGTACATGGTGGGTTGTCTCACTGGAGCCGTCCTTAAGCACTGAGTTCTATGTATGTTGTCCAATGACTCGATACTACCATACATTGGGTTCCGGTAACTCGACCCCTCTCGACTTATTAACCAACTTGGTCTCTGTCCAGGAGTCGCAACTAGTTTCTGGTGTTTGTAGGTAGTGCTATTTTTCTACCGAGTGGCACCCGGCAGGGTGGGCGTGGGACAGACTAGGCACAGGTGGCATGGTGTACCAAGTGGCACCCGGATGGTGGGCTTGGGAACCCTGCTCACATCGTTTGGGGCCGTGAGCGACACCCCGGCCGGATCTCCTTGCGGATGAAACCCGAATAGGCGATAAACCTGGACTAGAGTCTTGTGTGGTTAGTCAGGTCGTGGCCGACACCCTCGCCAGGCTTCCTCTTGAAGGTTGCCGAGATACATGACGTGTACATGGCGGTAAGTGGCGGGAGCGTGTGTGAAGAAGTACACCCCTGCAGGGTTAACATGATCTATTCAAATAGCCGGGTCCGCAGTTATGGACTTCTTGGATGCTTACATGGTACATAGACAACTTGAAGTGGATACTCTAAAATGCTCAAGATAAGTGTGAGTGCTATGGATGGCCTTCTCGTAGGAAGACGGGGATGAATCCATAGTAGTGTATTGTGTGGTGATTAGTGGACTCATGTGCGACATATCACCTCAAGAATTTCTGGTAGTCGTAGAACAGGATAGCCACAGAGTCAAAGCTGGCTTGCTGCAACTAAACCCCACATTACCTTCTTGATACAACTGCATGTATGATAGGATCTGATGTAAGTCTTGCTGAGTACCCTTGTACTCATGTTGCTTTATTTATGTTTTTGCAGCGGAGACTTCGGTCTTACTAGTGTTCTCGTGGACTTCGACGAGTAGCTTGTACCTCAGCTACGATCTTGATCGGATGTTGTAGATGGTCAGGCTCTTCAGCCTTTTTCATTTGTAAATGTCTCTACCCAGACATGTAATGCTTCTGTTTGTTGCTTGTATGCTCTGTATGATGGGTCCTTTGACCCCTGTTTGTAATAAATGCTATGATGGCTCTTCTGAGCCTTTATCTATGTGAGTTATTGAGTTATGCTGTGATGCCATGTTGTACAACACATACTTGCATGTTATGCGTAGGTGTAATGTGTATTGCTATGTGTGGGATCTGACTATCTAGTTGTTTATCCTTAGTTGCCTCTCTTACCGGGAAATGTCTCCTAGTGTTTCCACTGAGCCCTGGTAGCGTGCTACTGCTCCGGAACACTTAGGTTGGCCGACATGTGTCCTTCTTCGTTCCTGTGTCTGTCCCTTCGGAGAAATGTCACGCGATGAATACCGGAGTCCTGTTAGCCCGCTACAGCCCGGTTTACCGGAGTCCTGCTAGCCCAGTTGCTACAGCCCGGATTCACTCGCTGATGACCGACACGTTCGATGATGGGTCATGTATGCCTGTCCCTGTAAGTTAGTGCCACTTTGGGTTCACGACTAGCCATGTCAGCCCGGGTTCTCTGTCATATGGATGCTAGCGACACTATCAGATACGTGTGCCAAAAGGCGCAAACGGTCCCGGGCATGTTAAGGCGACACCCGTGGGAATACCGTGCGTGAGGCCACAAAGTGATATGAGGTATTACATGCTAGATCGATGTGACTTAGGATTGGGGTCCAGACAGCCTTGGTATCAGAGCCTGACTGCCTGTAGGATTACCAAACCAAACTGGTCGAAGTTGAGTCTAGAAATTCTTTAGTTATGTAAGGGAATTGATTGTGGGAAGGAACGTAAGGCTCTTTTTACTCCTTTACCTCATGGCCTTCTGATCTGAGTCATCCTATCTTTCCTGCGGGGTTAAGGAACTAGGCTTTCTCTTCCGTCTATCAGGATCACGTGTTACTACTCCGTAGTTCCATAGGATTGGCTGATCGGAGTCATATCCCAGTTTTGAGTACTTCCGGTGTAGTCTGCTTAGTACTATCCCAGAACCTTGAGTGGTGATGTTTAGTTGTTATACTACCCCATCGTTGGCAGGATGTCTCATTCTGAGCATTTTACCGCCGTTATGCTGCCGGATTTGCCCTAGGAGTTTGAGAGTTACTAATTTCCTTGTCCTTCATTCTATAGCCTATAGATGATGCTGATTCCGTCCTTGGTTTCATTTCTCAGGATGTCATCAGCCAAGCGAAGTTCTGTTGCTCGTAGCCAGAACCACGGAGATGGTAGGGATGAGGATCCTCCCGACCAGCCTTCGTTGACAGAGTTCATGCTAGAGATGGAGAGGAACAAGCGTGAGTCTAACCGCTTGTTGGCACGTATCGAGGAGAACACCGCACATCAGTCCAATAAGTCTGCGACCATTCATGACTTCATTCGCTTGCACCCACCTACCTTTCATCATTCCATCGAGCCACTCGATGCCGATGACTGGCTTCGTAGCATCACTCATAAGCTGCGTTCCGCGAACGTAGCTGAAGATGACAAGGTCACCTATGCCACATACCACCTGGAAGGTCCTGCTAGTCTTTGGTGGCAGAACTATGAGGCTATGCTCCCAGCTGGCCAGATTTCTACTTGGAGGGATTTCATTGAGGCTTTTCGCGAGCAACACATTCCTGAAGCCCTCATCGATCGCAAGAGAGAAGAGTTCTGTAGTTTCACCCAGAGTAACATGGCTGTTGATCCTTACAGCAGATAGTTCGAGAACCTTGCCCGCTATGCTTCAAAAGAGGTTTCCACGGACGCCAAGAAGCAGGCTAGGTTCCGGAAGGGTCTCAACCCCAAGTTGCGTCGTGATCTCCACCTGCATCATTGTGATACATTCCAAGCTCTTGTGGACAAGGCCATTAATGCAGAGACAACTCAGCTCACTTACGAGGAGTCTCGTAAGCACGCCCGTGATTTGGGAACATCCTCCGGTTCTGGTTCTCAGAAGTGCCGAATTTGGGTTCCAAACTCCGCTCTTCCTTCCGGATATGCACCGAGACCATCTTATGTGGTGCCTTCCCCAGCTCAGTCGTATGTTCCACCCAGGTCTATTGGTAGACCGCTTGTCAGTGCGGGTCTACGTCCAACTTCAGGGACTTGCTTCACATGCGGGAAGCCAGGACACTATGCACGTGACTGCTCTCAGACTAGTTATGCTCCACCCCAGCCCGAGAAGACTGTTGGTTGTGTTAAGCCATCAAGCAAGACGATCAGTGCCAAGCCAGCCCTCACTGAACGTGGACGTGTGCATCACGTCTCAGCTAAAGACGCTCATGATGATCCAGATGTCGTTCTTGGTACACTCCTTGTTAACTGTCATCCAGCATCGATTCTATTCGATACTGGAGCATCTCACTCCTTCATTTCTGAAAGCTATGCTAACTTGCACAACCTGTCATTTTGTGATATGCCCTCTCCACTAGTCATTCAAACTTCTGGATCCAAATGGCAAACCTCTAGTGTAAGCCATGGTAACGAGATCCTTGTTGACAGACTTGTATTCCTTGCATCACTTATAGCCCTCAAGTCTACAGATATTAACATCATCTTAGGTATGGACTGGATGAAAGCTCATTATGCCAAGATTGATTGTTACACTAGGTCAGTTCAGCTTACCCACCCATCTGGCAAGATAGTCACTGTCTCCACTAGAGTTGCAAAGCGTCAGCTCTATTCTCTTAATGCCAGCCCTCTTCCAGACCTTGAAGATATCCCGGTAGTCCGTGACTTTCCGGATGTCTTTCCAGAGGAACTGCCAGGCATTCCACCTGACAGAGATGTAGAGTTCGTCATAGATCTTATTCCAGGAACTGCTCCAATCTCTAGGAGACCTTACAAGATGGCACCCTTAGAACTAGCCGAGCTTAAGAAACAACTTGATGAGTCCTTACAAAAGGGTTTCATCCATCCTAGTTCTTCTCCTTGGGCTTGCCCCGTCCTCTTCGTCAAGAAGAAGGATGGTACGGACCGGATGGTTGTAGACTATCGTCCCGTTAATTTGGTCACGATAAAGAACAAGTATCCGCTCCCCAGGATCAACGACCTGTATGATCAGCTCGCTGGATCCTCAGTCTTCTCCAAGATGGATTTGAGGTCAGGCTACCACCAAATTAAGATCAGAAACGGGGACATTCCCAAGACAGCTTTTGTCACTCGTTATGGCTAGTACGAGTACACCGTCATGTCCTTCGGTCTAACCAATGCCCCAGCCACTTTCTCCCGCTTGATGAACTCGATCTTCATGGAGTACTTAGATAAGTTCGTCGTGGTTTACCTCGATGATATTCTTATTTACTCGAAGAACGAGGAAGAGCATGCCGAACATCTTAGACTTGTGTTAGAAAAACTCAGAGAGCACCACCTTTATGCCAAGTTCTCCAAGTGTGAATTTTGGTTGCCAGAAATGACCTATCTAGGCCACGTAATCTCTGGTAAGGGCATTGTTGTCAATCCCGAGAGAGTTAAGGCCGTTCTCGATTGGACTCCACCTGAAACCATTAAACAAGTTAGGAGTTTCCTTGGTCTAGCCAGCTATTGTCGCCGCTTTGTTGAAAATTTCTCCAAAGTAGCCAAACCCCTCACGGAACTTCTCAAGAAAGATAAAAAGTTTGAGTGGTCCCCACAGTGTGAGTACAGTTTTCAGGAACTGAAAAGACGCCTGACTTCTGCTCCCATACTTGTGCCACCGGATTTCACCAAAGACTTTGTTATCTACTGCGACGCCTCACGACAGGGACTAGGTTGCATTCTTATGCAGGATCGTCATGTGATTGCCTATGCATCTCGACAGTTGCATCCACATGAGGAGAATTATCCTACACATGATCTAGAGCTTGCAGCCGTAGTCTATGCACTCAAGACCTGGCGACATTACCTTCTTGGTAAACATTGCGAGATCTACACCGATCACCAGAGTCTCAAGTATATCTTCACCCAATCGGATTTGAACCTTAGGCAAAGACGTTGGTTGGAGTTAATCAAAGATTATGATCTAGGGATTACCTACACCCCAGGCAAAGCAAATGTCATGGCTGATGCGCTAAGCCGTAAATCCTATTGCAACAATCTCATGTTGCAGCAAGGCCAACCACTTCTCCATGAGGAATTCTGTAAGCTTAATCTTCACATTGCTCCTCACGGATTCCTTGCTACCTTGGTGGCGAAACCTACTCTTGGAGATCATATCATAGAAGCCCAGAAGCATGATACGGGGATTACCCGGATCAAGAGAAACATTGCCAAAGGTGTTGCTGGTAGTTTCTCTGTTGATGATCGAGGTGTGGTTTTCTTTGGGAACCGCCTGGTGGTCCCCAAGAAGCAACATCTTCGGCAGTTGATTCTTAAGGAGGCGCATGAATATCCTCTCACGATTCATCCCGGTAGCACTAAGATGTATCAGGACCTACGCCAGAGGTTCTGGTGGACTAGGATGAAGAGAGAAATCGCCGACTTTGTTGCTAATTGTGATGTATGTCGTCGTGTTAAGGCAGAGCATCAAAGGCCTGCTGGCACCCTTCAGCCCTTATCCATTCCTGAGTGGAAATGGGATAAAGTTGGTATGGACTTCATCACCGGCTTTCCCAGGACCAAGAAAGGGAATAATGCTATCTTCGTAGTCGTTGATCGTCTTTCCAAAGTGGCTCACTTCCTTCCTGTTCGAGAGAGTATCACTGCTAGTCAGCTCGCTGACTTATATATTTCTCGAATAGTGTCACTTCATGGTGTTCCACTAGAGATCAATTCAGACCGTGGCAGTCTTTTCACTTCTCATTTCTGGGAGAGTTTCCAAACTGCCATGGGAACCCATCTTTCCTTCAGTACCGCTTTCCACCCTCAGTCGAGTGGTCAGGTGGAAAGGGTCAATCAAATTCTCGAAGACATGCTTAGAGCTTGCGTTATCTCATTCGGTATGGATTGGGAGAAATGTCTTCCTTTTGCCGAGTTTGCTTATAACAATAGCTATCAATCCAGCCTCAAGAAAGCTCCTTTTGAGGTTCTCTATGGACGAAGATGTCGAACACCTTTGAACTGGTCAGAAACCGGTGAAAGACAATTCTTTGGACCGGACATGATCCAGGAGGCAGAAGAGCAAGTTCGCATCATTCGTGAGAACTTGAAAACAGCCCAGTCTCGTCAAAAGAGTCAGTATGATCGTCATCATAAGGATATGACTTATGAAATTGGCGACAAAGCTTATCTTCGGGTTACTCCCATGAAGGGTACCCATCGTTTCGGTATCAAGGGCAAGTTGGCTCCTCGTTACATTGGTCCCTTTCGCATTCTCGCTAAACGAGGAGAGGTTGCCTACCAATTGGAACTACCCCCACATCTTTCTCGAGTTCATGATGTCTTCCACGTCTCTCAACTCAGGCGTTGCTTCTCGGATCCCATCCGCGGAGTGGACCACGAAACGCTTGATCTCCAAGATAACCTCACATACCGAGAGTACCCGGTTCGCATTCTTGATCAAGCAGAGTGTGTTACTCGACGTCAGAACATCAAGTTTCTCAAGGTTCAGTGGTCTCATCATTCCGAGAGAGAAGCTACTTGGGAGCGAGAAGATCGTCTTCGACTGGAGTACCCCGCTTTCTTTCTGTCGACCCTTGAATCTCGGGACGAGATTCTTTCAAGTGGGGGTGAGTTGTCACATCCCTAGTTCTGGTATGCTCAAGGCTAGCTAGTCATATGTGCATCATGTTTAAATTCCATTTAAATTTGAATTGAGGATTTGTGAAACCCTCAGAATCATTTTTGGAAATGACCCAAATAAAAATTGCTCCAAAAAGGTCCAAGAAAATGCTCATGTTTCTCTCTGAAAATATTGGACAGAGATAAAAATCAAACCAATATTTTTAGGAGCTCATAAGTATTTATTTTGGGCATTTGGAATTAATGCAGTAAATATTTGCTTTGGATATATATTGTTATATATATATAATATTGTCCAAAAATTATGCTAGTTAATGAGGAGCTCTGGAATAATATAGTTAGCTCCTGCAAAAATTGGCATAAGGTAATAAAATGGTTTAGTATTTTTATTAACCAAACAAATGTCAGAAAAAAATAGAAAAGAAAAACAAAATAGGAAAAACCTTACCTGACTTACCTGCGGCCCAGCTCCTGTGCGGCCTGGCGGCCCAGCTGGCCAGCCCGGCCCAGCCGCCTCCTCCTTTGTCGTCTTCTCCCCCTCGCCCAAGCAGGTGCGTGCCCGCGCCACAGCCGGCCGCGGCCACGCGCCCGGCCACCTCCTGCTTCTCCCTCTCGTCGCCCTGGACGTCCTGGAACGACGCCACGCACGCCCCGCGCCTCTCTCCCTCTCTCTCATTCCTCCCCATTCCCTGGTCTCTCTCCCCCGCGAGCACCCGAGCGCCACCGTCGTCGCCGCACGCCATTGCCGCGGCCACCGCCTCCCCCTCGCTCTCTCTCTGTGTCTGCAAGTTCCGCGCCGCCGTCTGCTACCTCCCCGTCGAGCCACGTGACGCGGGAAGCCCTGGAGCGCCGCCATCGCCATCATCTTCCCCTCCGGCCGCCGCAGATCGCCATCGCCGCGTCGTCGTCTCTAACGCGTCCCCGGCCACAACGAGCAGCCTGCGAGTCCGATATGAGCCCCGCCATCGAACCCCCCCTCTCCCCTGCTCTTCCGGCGCCCTCTAGCCCCTCTGCCGCCAAAGCCGTGCCCCGGCCGCCGCCCCGAGCTCCGCTCCGGCGAGCTCCGGCCACCCCAGCTCCCCCTACCTGCTCCGCTGGCTGCGCGAGAGGCCGGGCTACGCCCCGGTGCCCTTAGTCGCCGCCCCCGTGGCCTGTAACACGGACGCCGCCGCGTCCAGAGGTCGCCGGCGTTAACCTCACCAGCCTGACGTGTGGGCCCGACCTGCCAGGTGATTAGCTTAAGCTAATCACCACTTAGTTAACCACTCACACTGACCAGTGGGCCCCGGCCCCCTAATCCTTTTAATTAAGCAAATAACCCCCCTGTTTAACCTCGTGTCACTGACGTGTGGACCCCACACGTCAGGTTTGACCCTGGTCAGCCCCGGTTGACCTGCTGACGTCGTGCTGACGTCATGCTGGCGCAGTAATATATTTTCTGGAATTAAAATAAATCAAAAAATTCCAGAAAATGTTCAAAACTTCAAAAATTCATATCAATTCAACCGTAGCTCAGATTGAAATAAATAATATATGAAAAATTATCAGAAAAATGCAATCTTTCCATCTGTACTAGTTTCATGCATGACAAACCAACTTATAAATGCTGTATAAGTGAAAACATGTTAAAGGCATTTATAAAGAGCTTATCTTGGAGATGCATTTGAACCTTTGGTTCAAATGGACTTCAAACCAAATGAATAATAGTTGCATTAGCTCAAAAAGCATCACATCTTCATACCATGTTCATGCATCATATTGTTGCATATGATTGTGTATTGATTGTCGGCACCGTTCCTTCTCGATAGGTCCTGCTCCGGAGACGTTCCAGAGTACCTGTCTGTGAAGCAGTGCCTCCCTTGTTGATTTACCAGGCAAGCAAACCCCCTTGCTCATTCCGATAAAATCCTACTCTCTCGCTCCTGCTCTCAGTTATTGCATTAGGACAACAGCGATTCATCTGCTACTTTGTGCTGCGGTAGTTGAACCCATTCCTCTGCATGACCTGTCATTGCCACAGTAAATAGTGGAAACCCACTAGCATGTGTAGGAGTTGATTGAAGCCACTGTTGTGTTCCTACCATGCTATGCCTGCTATTGCTTAGAGTTGTGTCAGGTCTGATTCATTGGGAATGAATTAGAGTGCAGTGCTCTATGTTCTGATGCTGAGAGTGAAGTGTGTGAACACGATTTGGTAAAGGTAGCGGTGAGAGGCCATGTAGGAGTACATGGTGGGTTGTCTCACTGGAACCGTCCTTAAGCACTGAGTTCTATGTATGTTGTCCAATGACTCGATACTACCATACATTGGGTTTCGGTAACTCGACCCCTCTCGACTTATTAACCAACTTGGTCTCTGTCCAGGAGTCGCAACTAGTTTCTGGTGTTTGTAGGTAGTGCTATTTTTCTACCGAGTGGCACCCGGCAGGGTGGGCTTGGGACAGACTAGGCACAGGTGGCACGGTGTACCAAGTGGCACCCAGATGGTGGGCTTGGGAACCCTGCTCACATCGTTTGGGGCCGTGAGCGACACCCCGGCCGGATCTCCTTGCGGATGAAACCCGAATAGGCGATAAACCTGGACTAGAGTCTTGTGTGGTTAGTCAGGTCGTGGCCGACACCCTCGCCAGGCTTCCGCTTGAAGGTTGCCGAGATACATGACGTGTACATGGCGGTAAGTGGCGGGAGCGTGTGTGAAGAAGTACACCCCTGCAGGGTTAACATGATCTATTCGAATAGCCGGGTCCGCGGTTATGGACTTCTTGGATGCTTACATGGTACATAGACAACTTGAAGTGGATACTCTAAAATGCTCAAATAAGTGTGAGTGCTATGGATGGCCTTCTCGTAGGAAGACGGGGATGAATCCATAGTAGTGTATTGTGTGGTGATTAGTGGACTCGTGTGCGACATATCACCTCAAGGATTTCTGGTAGTCGTAGAACAGGATAGCCACAGAGTCAAAGCTAGCTTGCTGCAACTAAACCCCACATTACCTTCTTGATACAACTGCATGTATGATAGGATCTGATGTAAGTCTTGCTGAGTACCCTTGTACTCATGTTGCTTTATTTATGTTTTTGCAGCGGAGACTTCGGTCTTACTAGTGTTCTCGTGGACTTCGACGAGTAGCTTGTACCTCAGCTATGATCTTGATCGGATGTTGTAGATGGTCAGGCTCTTCAGCCTTTTTCATTTGTAGATGTATGTACCCAGACATGTAATGCTTCCGTTTGTTGCTTGTATGCTCTGTATGATGGGTCCTTTGACCCCTGTTTGTAATAAATGCTATGATGGCTCTTCTGAGCCTTTATCTATGTGAGTTATTGAGTTATGCTGTGATGCCATGTTGTACAACACATACTTGCATGTTATGCGTACGTGTAATGTGTATTGCTATGTGTGGGATCTGACTATCTAGTTGTTTATCCTTAGTTGCCTCTCTTACCGGGAAATGTCTCCTAGTGTTTCCACTGAGCCCTGCTAGCGTGCTACTGCTCCGGAACACTTAGGCTGGCCGGCATGTGTCCTTCTTCGTTCCTGTGTCTGTCCCTTCGGGGAAATGTCACGCGATGAATACCGGAGTCCTGTTAGCCCGCTACAGCCCGGTTTACCGGAGTCCTGCTAGCCCAGTTGCTACAGCCCGGATTCACTCGCTGATGACCGACACGTTCGATGCTGGGTCATGTATGCATGTCCGTGTAAGTTAGTGCCACTTAGGGTTCACGACTAGCCATGTCAGCCCGGGCTCTCTGTCATATGGATGCTAGCGACACTATCATATACGTGTGCCAAAAGGCGCAAACGGTCCCGGGCATGGTAAGGCAACACCCGTGGGAATACCGTGCGTGAGGCCACAAAGTGATATGAGGTGTTACATGCTAGATCGATGTGACTTAGGATCGGGGTCCTGACAGCCTTGGTATCAGAGCCTGACTGCCTGTAGGATTACCAAACCAAACTGGTCAAAGTTGAGTCCAGAAATTCTTTAGTTATGTAAGGGAATTGATTGTGGGAAGGAACGTAAGGCTCTTTTTACTCCTTTACCTCATGGCCTTCTGATCTGAGTCATCCTATCTTTCCTGCGGGGTTAAGGAACTAGGCTTTCTCTTCCGTCTATCAGGATCACGTGTTACTACTCCGTAGTTCCATAGGATTGGCTGATCAGAGTCATATCCCAGTTTCGAGTACTTCCGGTGTAGTCTGCTTAGTACTATCCCAGAACCTTGAGTGGTGATGTTTAGTTGTTATACTACCCCATCATTGGCAGGATGTCTCATTCTGAGCATTTTACCGTCGTTATGCTGCCGGATTTGCCCTAGGAGTTTGAGAGTTACTAATTTCCTTGTCCTTCATTCTATAGCCTATAGATGATGCTGATTCCGTCCTTGGTTTCATTTCTCAGGATGTCATCAGCCAAGCGAAGTTCTGTTGCTCGTAGCCAGAACCACGGAGATGGTAGGGGTGAGGATCCTCCCGACCAGCCTTCGTTGATAGAGTTCATGCTAGAGATGGAGAGGAACAAGCGTGAGTCTAACCGCTTGTTGGCATGTATCGAGGAGAACACCGCACATCAGTCCAATAAGTCTGTGACCATTCATGACTTCATTCGCTTGCACCCACCTACCTTTCATCATTCCATCGAGCCACTCGATGCCGATGACTGGCTTCGTAGCATCACTCATAAGCTGCGTTCCGCGAACGTAGCTGAAGATGACAAGGTCACCTATGCCACATACCACCTGGAAGGTCCTGCTAGTCTTTGGTGGCAGAACTATGAGGCTATGCTCCCAGCTGGCCAGATTTCTACTTGGAGGGATTTCATTGAGGCTTTTCGCGAGCAACACATTCCTGAAGCCCTCATCGATCGCAAGAGAGAAGAGTTCTGTAGTTTCACCCAGAGTAACATGGATGTTGATGCTTACAACAGAGAGTTCGAGAACCTTGCCCGCTATGCTTCAGAAGAGGTGTCCACGGACGCCAAGAAGCAGGCTAGGTTCCGGAAGGGTCTCAACCCCAAGTTGCGTCGTGATCTCCACCTACATCATTGTGATACATTCCAAGCTCTTGTGAACAAGGTCATTAATGCAGAGACAACTCAGCTCACTTATGAGGAGTCTCGTAAGCACGCCCGTGATTTGGGAACTTCCTCCGGTTCTGGTTCTCAGAAGTGCCGAATTTGGGTTCCAAACTCCGCTCTTGCTTCCGGATATGCACCGAGACCATCTTATGTGGTGCCTTCCCCAGCTCAGTCGTATGTTCCACCCAGGTCTATTGGTAGACCGCTTGTCAGTGCGGGTCCACGTCCAACTTCAGGGACTTGCTTCACATGCGGGAAGCCAGGACACTATGCACGTGACTGCTCTCAGACTAGTTATGCTCCACCCCAGCCCAAGAAGACTGTTGGTTGTGTTAAGCCATCAAGCAAGACGATCAGTGCCAAGCCAGCCCCCACTGAACGTGGACGTGTGCATCACATCTCAGCTAAAGACGCTCATGATGATCCAGATGTCGTTCTTGGTACACTCCTTGTTAACTGTCATCCAGCATCGATTCTATTCGATACTGGAGCATCTCACTCCTTCATTTCTGAAAGCTATGCTAACTTGCACAACCTGTCATTTTGTGATATGCCCTCTCCACTAGTCATTCAAACTCCTGGATCCAAATGGCAAACCTCTAGTGTAAGCCTTGGTAACGAGATCCTTGTTGACAGACTTGTATTCCTTACATCACTTATAGCCCTCAAGTCTACAGATATTAACATCATCTTGGGTATGGACTGGATGAAAGCTCATTATGCCAAGATTGATTGTTACACTAGGTCAGTTCAGCTTACCCACCCATCTGGCAAGATAGTCACTGTCTCCACTAGAGTTGCAAAGCGTCAGCTCTATTCTCTTAATGCCAGCCCTCTTCTAGACCTTGAAGATATCCCGGTAGTCCGTGACTTTCCAGATGTCTTTCCAGAGGAACTGCTAGGCATTCCACCTGACAGAGATGTAGAGTTCGTCATAGATCTTATTCCAGGAACTGCTCCAATCTCTAGGAGACCTTACAAGATGGCACCCTTAGAACTAGCCGAGCTTAAGAAACAACTTGATGAGTCCTTGCAAAAGGGTTTCATCCGTCCTAGTTCTTCTCCTTGGGCTTGCCCCGTCCTCTTCGTCAAGAAGAAGGATGGTACGGACCGGATGGTTGTAGACTATCGTCCCGTTAATTTAGTCACGATAAAGAACAAGTATCCGCTCCCCAGGATCAACGACCTGTATGATCAGCTCGCTGGATCCTCAGTCTTCTCCAAGATGGATTTGAGGTTAGGCTACCACCAAATTAAGACCGGAAACGGGGACATTCCCAAGACAGCTTTTGTCACTCGTTATGGCCAGTATGAGTACACCATCATGTCCTTCGGTCTAACCAATGCCCCAGCCACTTTCTCCCGCTTGATGAACTCGATCTTCATGGAGTACTTAGATAAGTTCGTCGTGGTTTACCTCGATGATATTCTTATTTACTCGAAGAACGAGGAAGAGCATGCCGAACATCTTAGACTTGTGTTAGAAAAACTCAGAGAGCACCGCCTTTATGCCAAGTTCTCCAAGTGTGAATTTTGGTTGCCAGAAATGACCTATCTAGGCCACGTAATCTCTGGTAAGGGCATTGTTGTCAATCCCGAGAGAGTTAAGGCCGTTCTCGATTGGACTCCACCTGAAACCATTAAACAAGTTAGGAGTTTCCTTGGTCTAGCCAGCTATTGTCGCCGCTTTGTTGAAAATTTCTCCAAAGTAGCCAAACCCCTCACGGAACTTCTCAAGAAAGATAAAAAGTTTGAGTGGTCCCCACAGTGTGAGTACAGTTTTCAGGAACTGAAAAGACGCCTGACTTCTGCTCCCATACTTGTGCCACCGGATTTCACCAAAGACTTTGTTATCTACTGCGACGCCTCACGACAGGGACTAGGTTGCATTCTTATGCAGGATCGTCATGTGATTGCCTATGCATCTCGACAGTTGCATCCACATGAGGAGAATTATCCTACACATGATCTAGAGCTTGCAGCCGTAGTCTATGCACTCAAGACCTGGCGACATTACCTTCTTGGTAAATGTTGCGAGATCTACACCGATCACCAGAGTCTCAAGTATATCTTCACCCAACCGGATTTGAACCTTAGGCAAAGACGTTGGTTGGAGTTAATCACAGATTATGATCTAGGGATTACCTACACCCCAGGCAAAGCAAATGTCATGGCTGATGCGCTAAGTCGTAAATCCTATTGCAACAATCTCATGTTGCAGCAAGGCCAACCACTTCTCCATGAGGAATTCTGTAAGCTTAATCTTCACATTGCTCCTCACGGATTCCTTGCTACCTTGGTGGCGAAACCTACTCTTGGAGATCATATCATAGAAGCCCAGAAGCATGATACGGGGATTACCCGGATCAAGAGAAACATTGCCAAAGGTGTTGCTGGTAGTTTCTCTGTTGATGATCGAGGTGTTATTTTCTTTGGGAACCGCCTGGACCATTCCGGAACTCCTCGTGACGTCCGGGATCTCATCCGGGACTCCGAACAACATTCGGTTTCTGCATATACATATCTTCATAACCCTAGCGTCACCGAACCTTAAGTGTGTAGACCCTACGGGTTCTGGAGACAAGCAGACATGACCGAGACGACTCTCCGGTCAGTAACCAACAGCGGGATCTGGATACCCATGTTGGCTCCCACATGCTCCACGATGATCTCATCGGATGAACCACGATGTCGAGGATTTAATCAATCCCGTACGCTATTCCCTTTGTCTATCGATATGTTACTTGCCCGAGATTCGATCGTCGGTATCCCAATACCTCGTTCAATCTCGTTACCAGCAAGTCACTTTACTCGTACCGTAATGCATGATCCCGTGACCAGACACTTGGTCACTCTGAGCTCATTATGATGATGCATTACCGAGTGGGCCCAGTGATACCTCTCCGTCATACGGAGTGACAAATCCCAGTCTTGATCCATGTCACCCAACAGACACTTTCGGAGATACCCGTAGTCTACCTTTATAGTCACCCAGTTACGTTGTGACGTTTGGCATACCCAAAGCACTCCTACGGTATCCGGGAGTTACACGATCTCATGGTCTAAGGAAAAGATACTTTGACATTGGAAAACTCTAGCAAACGAACTATACGATCTTGTGCTATGTTTAGGATTGGGTCTTGTCCATCACATCATTCTCCCAATGATGTGATCTCGTTATCAATGACATCCAGTGTCCATAGTCAGGAAACCATGACTATCTGTTGATCAACGAGGTAGTCAACTAGAGGCTTACTAGGGACATGTTGGTGTCTGTTATTCACACATGTATTACGATTTGCGGATAACACAATTATAGCATGAATAAAGACAATTATCATGAACAAGGAAATATAATAATAATGCTTTTATTATTGCCTCTAGGGCATATTTCCAACAGTCTCCCACTTGCACTAGAGTCAATAATCTAGTTACATTGTGATGAATCGAACACCCATGGAATTCTGGTGTTGATCATGTTTTGCTCTAGGGAGAGGTTTAGTCAACGGATCTGCTACATTCAGGTCCGTATGTACTTTACAAATCTCTATGTCTCCATCTTGAACATTTTCACGAATGGAGTTGAAGCGACGCTTGATGTGCCTTGTCTTCTTGTGAAACCTGGGCTCTTTGGCAAGTGCAATAGCTCGAGTGTTGTCACAGAAAAGCTTGATCGGCCCCGACGCATTGGGTATGACTCCTAGGTCGGTGATGAACTCCTTCACCCATATTGCTTCATGTGCTGCCTCCGAGGCTGCCATGTACTCCGCTTCACATGTAGATCCCGCCACGACGCTTTGCTTGCAACTGCACCAGCTTACTGCCCCACCATTCAAAATATACACGTATCCGGTTTGTGACTTAGAGTCATCCAGATCTATGTCGAAGCTAGCGTCGACGTAACCCTTTACGACGAGCTCTTCGTCACCTCCATAAACGAGAAACATTTCCTTAGTCCTTTTCAGGTACTTCAGGATATTCTTGACCGCTGTCCAATGTTCCTTGCCGGGATTACTTTGGTACCTTCCCACCAAACTGACGGCAAGGTTAACATCAGGTCTGGTACACAGCATGGCATACATAATAGAACCTATGGCTGAGGCATAGGGGATGACGCTCATCTCTTCTATATCTTCTGCCGTGGTCGGACATTGAGCTAAGCTCAATTTCATACCTTGTAACACAGGCAAGAACCCCTTCTTGGATTGATCCATATTGAACTTCTTCAATATATTATCAAGGTACGTGCTTTGTGAAAGACCTATGAGGCGTCTCGATCTATCTCTATAGATTTTGATGCCTAATATATAAGCAGCTTCTCCAAGGTCCTTCATTGAAAAACTTTTATTCAAGTAGGCCTTGATGCTGTCCAAGAGTTCTATATCATTTCCCATCAAAAGTATGTCATCTACATATAATATGAGAAATGCTACAGAGCTCCCACTCACTTTCTTGTAAACGCAGGCTTCTCCATAAGTCTGTGTAAACCCAAACGCTTTGATCATCTCATCAAAGCGAATGTTCCAACTCCGAGATGCTTGCACCAGCCCATAAATCAAGCGTTGGAGCTTGCACACTTTGTCAGCATTCTTAGGATCGACAAAACCTTCCGGCTGTATCATATACAATTCTTCCTTAAGGAAACCATTAAGGAATGCCGTTTTGACGTCCATTTGCCATATTTCGTAATCATAGAATGCGGCAATTGCTAACATGATTCGGACGGACTTCAGCTTCGCTACCGGTGAGAAAGTCTCATCGTAGTCAACCCCTTGAACTTGTCGATAACCCTTAGCGACAAGCCGAGCTTTATAGATGGTCACATTACCATCCGCGTCTGTCTTCTTCTTAAAGATCCATTTATTTTCTATGGCTCGCCTCTCAATGGGCAAGTCAGTCAAAGTCCATACTTTGTTTTCATACATGGATCCTATCTCGGATTTCATGGCTTCTAGCCATTTGTCAGAATCCGGGCCCGCCATCGCTTCTTCATAGTTCGAAGGTTCACCATTGTCTAACAGCATGATTTCCAAGACAGGGTTGCCGTACCACTCTGGTGCGGAACGTGTCCTTGTGGACCTTCGAATTTCAGTAGGGGCTTGATCAGAAGTATCTTGATCATTAACTTCCTCTCTAGTCGGTGCAGGCACCTCAGGAACATTTTCTTGAGTTGCGCCATTTTCCGGTTCAAGAGGTAATACTTCATCAAGCTCTACTTTCCTCCCACTTACTTCTTTCGAGAGAAACTCTTTCTCCAGAAAGGACCCATTCTTGGCAACAAAGATCTTGCCTTCGGATCTGAGGTAGAAGGTGTACCCAATAGTTTCTTTTGGGTATCCTATGAAGACGCATTTTTCCGACTTGGGTTCGAGCTTTTCAGGTTGAAGTTTCTTGACATAAGCATCGCATCCCCAAACTTTTAGAAACGACAGCTTAGGTTTCTTCCCAAACCATAATTCATACGGTGTCGTCTCAACGGATTTCGACGGAGCCCTATTTAAAGTGAATGCGGCAGTCTCTAAAGCATAGCCCCAGAAGGATAGCGGTAAATCGGTAAGAGACATCATAGATCGCACCATATCTAACAGAGTGCGATTACGACGTTCGGACACACCATTACGCTGAGGTGTTCCAGGCGGCGTGAGTTGTGAAACTATTCCACATTTTCTTAAGTGCGTGCCAAACTCGTGACTCAAGTATTCTCTTCCACGATCTGATCGTAGAAACTTGATTTTCCTGTCATGTTGATTTTCAACCTCACTCTGAAATTCCTTGAACTTTTCAAAGGTTTCAGACTTGTGTTTCATTAAGTAGATATACCCATACCTACTTAAATCATCAGTGAGGGTGAGAACATAACGATAGCCACCGCGAGCCTCAACACTCATTGGACCGCACACATTAGTATGTATGATTTCCAATAAGTCGGTTGCTCGCTCCATTGTTCCTGAGAATGGAGTCTTGGTCATTTTACCCATAAGGCATGGTTCGCATGTGTCAAATGATTCATAATCAAGAGACTCTAAAAGTCCATCAGCATGGAGCTTCTTCATGCGTTTGACACCTATGTGACCAAGGCGGCAGTGCCACAGGTATGTGGGACTATCATTATCAACCTTACTTCTTTTGGTACTCACATTATGAACATGTGTAGCATCACGTTCGAGATTCATAAAGAATAAACCATTCACCATAGGAGCATGACCATAAAACATATCTCTCATAAAAATGGAACAACCATTATTCTCAGATTTAAAAGAGTAGCCATCTCGAATTAAACGAGATCCCGATACAATGTTCATGCTCAAAGCTGGCACTAAATAACAATTATTAAGGTTTAAAACTAATCCCGAAGGGAGATGCAGAGGTAGCATGCCGACGGCGATCACATTGACCTTGGAACCATTCCCGACGCGCATCGTCACCTCGTCCTTTGCCAGTTTCCGCTTATTCCGCAGCCCCTGCTTTGATTTACAAATGTGAGCAACTGCACCGGTATCAAATACCCAGGAGCTACTACGGGCACTAGTAAGGTACACATCAATTACATGTATATCACATATACCTTTTGTTTTGCCGGCCTTCTTATCCGCTAAGTACTTAGGGCAGTTCCGCTTCCAGTGACCGCTTCCCTTGCAATAAAAGCACTCAGTCTCGGGCTTGGGTCCATTCTTTGGCTTCTTCCCGGAAGCTTGCTTGCCGGGCGCGGCAACCTCCTTGCCGTCCTTCTTGAAGTTCTTTTTACCCTTGCCTTTCTTGAACTTAGTGGTTTTATTGACCATCAACACTTGATGTTCCTTCCTGACTTCTACCTCTGCTGATTTCAGCATAGCAAATACTTCAGGAATGGTCTTTTCCATCCCCTGCATATTGAAGTTCATCACAAAGCTCTTGTAGCTTGGTGGAAGCGACTGGAGGATTCTGTCAATAACCGCATCATCCGGGAGATTAACTCCCAGCTGAGTCAAGCGGTTATGCAACCCAGACATAGTGAGTATGTGCTCACTGACAGAACTGTTTTCCTCCATCTTACAGCTGAAGAATTTGTCGGAGACTTCATATCTCTCGACCCGGGCATGAGCTTGGAAAACCATTTTCAGCTCTTCGAACATCTCATATGCTCCATGTCTCTCAAAACGCTTTTGGAGCCCCGGCTCTAGGCTGTAAAGCATGCCGCACTGAACGAGGGAGTAGTCATCGAAGCGTGCCTGCCAAGCGTTCATAACATCTTGTTCTGCAGGGAGAACGGGTGCGTCACCAAGCGGTGCTTGTAGGACATAATCTTTCTTGGCAGCTATGAGGATGATCCTCAGGTTCCGGACCCAGTCCGTATAGTTGCTGCCATCGTCTTTCAGCTTGGTTTTCTCTAGGAACGCGTTGAAGTTGAGGACTACGTTGGCCATTTAATCTACAAGACATATTGTAAAATATTTAGACTAAGTTCATGATAATTAAGTTCAACTAATCAAATTATTAATGAACTCCCACTTAGATTAGACATCCCTCTAGTCATCTAAGTATTACATGATCCGAGTTAAACTAGACCGTGTCCGATCATCACGTGAGACGGACTAGTCAACATCGGTGAACATCTTCATGTTGATCGTATCTTCTATACAACTCATGCTCGACCTTTCGGTCTTCTGTGTTCCGAGGCCATGTCTGTACATGCTAGGCTCGTCAAGTCAACCTAAGTGTTTGCATGTGTAAATCTGTCTTACACCCGTTGTATGTGAACGTCTGAATAAAACACCCGATCATCACGTGGTATTTTGAAACAGCGAACTGTCGCAAAGGTGCACAGTTAGGGGGAACACTTCTTGAAATTATTGTGAGGGATCATCTTATTTACTACCGTCGTTCTAAGTAAACAAGATGCAAAACATGATAAACATCACATGCAATCAAATAATAAACGTGACATGATATGGCCAATATCACATAGCTCCTTTGATCTCCATCTTGGGGCTCCATGATCATCTTGTCACCGGCTTGACACCATGATCTCCATCATCATGATCTCCATCATCATGTCTCCATGAAGTTGCTCGCCAACTATTACTTCTACTACTATGGCTAACGCGTTTAGCGATAAAGTAAAGTAATTTACATGGCGTTTCTTGATGACACGCAGGTCATATAAAAGAATAAAGACAACTCCTATGGCTCCTGCCGGTTGTCATACTCATCGACATGCAAGTCGTGAATCCTATTACAATAGCATGAACATCTCATACATCACATATAGATCATTCATCATTCATCACAACTTTGGCCATATCATATCACAAATCACTTGTTGCAAAAACAAGTTAGACGTCCTCTAATTGTTGTTGCAAGTTTTACGTGGCTGAATTAGGGTTCTAGCAAGAACGTTTTCTTACCTACGTTAAAGCCACAACGTGATTTGTCAACTTCTATTTACCCTTCATAAGGACCCTGTTCATCGATTCTGCTCCAACTAAAGTGGGAGAGACAGACACCCGCCAGCCACCTTATGCAACTAGTGCATGTTAGTCGGTGGAACCGGTCTCACGTAAGCATACGTGTAAGGTTGGTCCGGGCCGCTTCATCCCACAATACCGCTGAAGCAAGAAAGGACTAGTAACGGCAAGAAAGTTGACAAATCGACGCCCACAACAAATTGTGTTCTACTCGCGCAAGAAGAACTACGCATAGACCTAGCTCATGATGCCACTGTTGGGGAACGTTGCAGAAAACAAAAAATTTCTTACTCGTTTCACCAAGATCATCTAGGAGTTCATCTAGCAACGAGTGATTAGATGCATCTACATACCTTTGTAGATCGTGCACGGAAGCGTTCAAAAGAACGGTGATGATGTAGTCGTACTCGACGTGATCCAAATCACCGATGACCAGCGCCGAACGGACGGCACCTCCGCGTTCAACACATGTACGGGACAGGAGACGTCTCCTCCTTCTTGATCCAGCAAGGGGGGAGGAGAGGTTGATGAAGATCCAGCAGCACGACGGCGTGGTGGTGGATGCAGGGCGTCACAGCAGCAGGGCTTTGCCGAGACTACGAGGGAGAGACGTAACGGGGGGAGATGGAGGCACCAGGGGTTGGTGTAAAATCCCTCCTCTCCCCCCACTATATATAGGGGTGCCAAAGGGGGGGCGCCGGCCCTAGTAGATGGCATCTACTAGGGGGGGCGGCGGCCAAGGGGAGGTTTCCCTCCCCCCCAAGGCACCTAGGGGTGCCTTCCACCACATGGACTCTTCCATGGTGGAAACCCTAGGCGCATGGGCCTATAGGGGCTGGTGCCCTTGGCCCATCTAGGCCAAGGCGCACACCCTACAGCCCATGTGGCCCCCCGGGACAGGTGGCCCCACCCGGTGGACCCCCGGGAACCTTCCGGTGGTCCCGGTACAATACCAATAACCCCGAAACTTGTCCCGATGCCCGAAATAGCACTTCCTATATATAATTCTTTACCTCCGGACCATTCCGGAACTCCTCGTGACGTCCGGGATCTCATCCGGGACTCCGAACAACATTCGGGTTTCTGCATATACATATCTTCATAACCCTAGCGTCACCGAACCTTAAGTGTGTAGACCCTACGGGTTCGGGAGACAAGCAGACATGACCGAGACGACTCTCCGGTCAATAACCAACAGCGGGATCTGGATACCCATGTTGGCTCCCACATGCTCCACGATGATCTCATCGGATGAACCACGATGTCGAGGATTTAATCAATCCCGTACGCTATTCCCTTTGTCTATCGATATGTTACTTGCCCGAGATTCGATCGTCGGTATCCCAATACCTCGTTCAATCTCGTTACCAGCAAGTCACTTTACTCGTACCGTAATGCATGATCCCGTGACCAGACACTTGGTCACTCTGAGCTCATTATGATGATGCATTACCGAGTGGGCCCAGTGATACCTCTCCGTCATACGGAGTGACAAATCCCAGTCTTGATCCATGTCACCCAACAGACACTTTCGGAGATACCCGTAGTCTACCTTTATAGTCACCCAGTTATGTTGTGACGTTTGGCATACCCAAAGCACTCCTACGGTATCCGGGAGTTACACGATCTCATGGTCTAAGGAAAAGATACTTTGACATTGGAAAACTCTAGCAAACGAACTATACGATCTTGTGCTATGTTTAGGATTGGGTCTTGTCCATCACATCATTCTCCCAATGATGTGATCTCGTTATCAATGACATCCAGTGTCCATAGTCAGGAAACCATGACTATCTGTTGATCAACGAGCTAGTCAACTAG
The DNA here is from genome assembly GCF_018294505.1 of Triticum aestivum. Classification (NCBI taxonomy): domain Eukaryota; kingdom Viridiplantae; phylum Streptophyta; class Magnoliopsida; order Poales; family Poaceae; genus Triticum; species Triticum aestivum. The sequence continues at coordinate 71,811,384 of NC_057801.1, forward strand.
AGGCTTACTAGGGACATGTTGGTGTCTGTTATTCACACATGTATTACGATTTCCGGATAACACAATTATAGCATGAATAAAGACAATTATCATGAACAAGGAAATATAATAATAATGCTTTTATTATTGCCTCTAGGGCATATTTCCAACAAAAGTTGGTATGGACTTCATCACCGGCTTTCCCAGGACCAAGAAAGGGAATAACGCTATCTTCATAGTCGTTGATCGTCTTTCCAAAGTGGCTCACTTCCTTCCTGTTCGAGAGAGTATCACTGCTAGTCAGCTCGCTGACTTATATATTTCTCGAATAGTGTCACTTCATGGTGTACCACTAGAGATCAATTCAGACCGTGGCAGTCTTTTCACTTCTCATTTCTGGGAGAGTTTCCAAACTACCATGGGAACCCATCTTTCCTTCAGTACCGCTTTCCACCCTCAGTCGAGTGGTCAGTTTGCTTATAACAATAGCTATCAATCCAGCCTCAAGAAAGCTCCTTTTGAGGTTCTCTATGGACGAAGATGTCGAACACCTTTGAACTGGTCAGAAACCGGTGAAAGACAATTCTTTGGACCGGACATGATCCAGGAGGCAGAAGAGCAAGTTCGCATCATTCGTGAGAACTTGAAAACAGCCCAGTCTCGTCAAAAGAGTCAGTATGATCGTCATCATAAGGATATGACTTATGAAATTGGCGACAAAGCTTATCTTCGGGTTACTCCCATGAAGGGTACCCATCGTTTCGGTATCATGGGCAAGTTGGCTCCTCGTTACATTGGTCCCTTTCGCATTCTCGCTAAACGAGGAGAGGTTGCCTACCAATTGGAACTACCCCCACATCTTTCTCGAGTTCATGATGTCTTCCACGTCTCTCAACTCAGGCGTTGCTTCTCGGATCCCATCCGCGGAGTGGACCACGAAACGCTTGATCTCCAAGATAACCTCACATACCGAGAGTACCCGGTTCGCATTCTTGATCAAGCAGAGTGTGTTACTCGACGTCAGAACATCAAGTTTCTCAAGGTTCAGTGGTCTCATCATTCCGAGAGAGAAGCTACTTGGGAGCGAGAAGATCGTCTTCGACTGGAGTACCCCGCTTTCTTTCTGTCGACCCCTGAATCTCGGGACGAGATTCTTTCAAGTGGAGGCGAGTTGTCACATCCCTAGTTCTGGTATGCTCAAGGCTAGCTAGTAATATGTGCATCATGTTTAAATTCCATTTAAATTTGAATTGAGGATTTGTGAAACCCTCAGAATCATTTTTGGAAATGACCCAAATAAAAATTGCTCCAAAAAGGTCCAATAAAATGCTCATGTTTCTCTCTGAAAATATTGGACAGAGATAAAAATCAAACCAATATTTTTAGGAGCTCATAAGTATTTATTTTGGGCATTTGGAATTAATGCAGTAAATATTTGCTTTGGATATATATTGTTATATATATATATATATAATATTGTCCAAAAATTATGCTAGTTAATGAGGAGCTCTGGAATAATATAGTTAGCTCCTGCAAAAATTGGCATAAGGTAATAAAATGGTTTAGTATTTTTATTAACCAAACAAATGTCAGAAAAAAATAGAAAAGAAAAACAAAATAGGAAAAACCTTACCTGACTTACCTGCGGCCCAGCTCCTGTGCGGCCTGGACGGCCCAGCTGGCCAGCCCGGCCCAGCCGCCTCCTCCTCTGTCGTCTTCTCCCCCTCGCCCAAGCAGGTGCGTGCCCGCGCCCCAGCCAGCCGCGGCCACGCGCCCGACCACCTCCTGCTTCTCCCTCTCGTCGCCCTGGACGTCCTGGAACGACGCCACGCACGCCCCGCACCTCTCTCCCTCTCTCTCATTCCTCCCCTTTCCCTGGTCTCTCTCCCCCGCGAGCACCCGAGCGCCACCGTCGCCCCCGCACGCCATTGCCGCGGCCACCGCCTCCCCCTCGCTCTCTCTCTGTGTCTGCAAGTTCCGCGCCGCCATCTGCTACCTCCCTGTCGAGCCACGTGACGCGGGAAGCCCTGGAGCGCCGCCATCGCCATCATCTTCGCCTCCGGCCGCCGTAGATCGCCATCACCGTGTCATCGTCTCTAACGCGTCCCCGGCCACAACGAGCAGCCCTGCGAGTCCGCTGTGAGCCCTGCCGTCGAACCCCCCCTCTCCCCTGCCGCCGAAGCCGTGCCCCAGCCGCCGCCCCGAGCTCCGCTCCGGCGAGCTCCGGCCACCCCAGCTCCCCCTACCTGCTCCGCTGGCTGCGCGAGAGCCCGGGCTACGCCCCGGTGCCCTTAGTCGCCGCCCTCGTGGCCTGTAACACAGACGCCGCCGCGTCCAGAGGTCGCCGGCGTTAACCTCGCCGGCCTGACGTGTGGGCCCGACCTGCCAGGTGATTAGCTTAAGCTAATCACCACTTAGTTAACCACTGACACTGACCAGTGGGCCCCGGCCCCCTAATCCTTTTAATTAAGCAAATAACCCCCCTCTTTAACCTCGTGTCACTGACGTGTGGACCCCACACGTCAGGTTTGACCCTGGTCAGCCCCGGTTGACCTGTTGACGTCGTGCTGACGTCATGCTGGCGCAGTAATATATTTTCTGGAATTAAAATAAATCAGGAAATTCCAGAAAATGTTCAAAACTTCAAAAATTCATATCAATTCAACCGTAGCTCAGATTGAAATAAATTATATATGAAAAATTATCAGAAAAATGCAATCTTTCCATCTGTACTAGTTTCATGCATGACAAACCAACTTATACATGCTGTATAAGTGAAAACATGTTAAAGGCATTTATAAAGAGCTTATCTTGGAGATGCATTTGAACCTTTGGTTCGAATGGACTTCAAACCAAATGAATACTAGTTGCATTAGCTCAAACAGCATCACATCTTCATACCATGTTCATGCATCATATTGTTGCATATGATTGTGTATTGATTGCCGGCACCGTTCCTTCTCGATAGGTCCTGCTCCGGAGACGTTCCAGAGTACCTGTCTGTGAAGCAGTGCCTCCCTTGTTGATTTACCAGGCAAGCAAACCCCCTTGTTCATTCCGATAAAATCCTACTCTCTCGCTCCTGCTCTCAGTTACTGCATTAGGACAACAGCGATTCATCTGCTACTTTGTGCTGCGGTAGTTGAACCCATTCCTCTGCATGACCTGTCATTGCCACAGTAAATAGTGGAAACCCACTAGCATGTGTAGGAGTTGATTGAAGCCATTGTTGTGTTCCTACCATGCTATGCCTGCTATTGCTTAGAGTTGTGTCAGGTCTGATCCATTGGGAATGAATTAGAGTGCAGTGCTCTATGTTCTGATGCTGAGAGTGAAGTGTGTGAACACGATTTGGTAAAGGTAGCGGTGAGAGGCCATGTAGGAGTACATGGTGGGTTGTCTCACTGGAACCGTCCTTAAGCACTGAGTTCTATGTATGTTGTCCAATGACTCGATACTACCACACATTGGGTTCCGGTATCTCGACCCCTCTCGACTTATTAACCAACTTGGTCTCTGTCCAGGAGTCACAACTAGTTTCTGGTGTTTGTAGGTAGTGCTATTTTTCTACCGAGTGGCACCCGGCAGGGTGGGCTTGGGACAGACTAGGCACAGGTGGCACGGTGTACCAAGTGGCACCCGGATGGTGGGCTTGGGAACCCTGCTCACATCGTTTGGGGCCGTGAGCGACACCCCGGCCGGATCTCCTTGCGGATGAAACCCGAATAGGCGATAAACCTGGACTAGAGTCTTGTGTGGTTAGTCAGGTCGTGGCCGACACCCTCGCCAGGCTTCCGCTTGAAGGTTGCCGAGATACATGACGTGTACATGGCGGTAAGTGGCGGGAGCGTGTGTGAAGAAGTACACCCCTGCAGGGTTAACATGATCTATTCGAATAGCCGGGTCCGCGGTTATGGACTTCTTGGATGCTTACATGGTACATAGACAACTTGAAGTGGATACTCTAAAATGCTCAAGATAAGTGTGAGTGCTATGGATGGCCTTCTCGTAGGAAGACGGGGATGAATCCATAGTAGTGTATTGTGTGGTGATTAGTGGACTCGTGTGCGACATATCACCTCAAGAATTTCTGGTAGTCGTAGAACAGGATAGCCACAGAGTCAAAGCTGGCTTGCTGCAACTAAACCCCACATTACCTTCTTGATACAATTGCATGTATGATAGGATCTGATGTAAGTCTTGCTGAGTACCCTTGTACTCATGTTGCTTTATTTATGTTTTTGCAGTGGAGACTTCGGTCTTACTAGTGTTCTCGTGGACTTCGACGAGTAGCTTGTACCTCAGCTACGATCTTGATCGGATGTTGTAGATGGTCAGGCTCTTCAGCCTTTTTCATTTGTAGATGTCTGTACCCAGACATGTAATGCTTCCGTTTGTTGCTTGTATGCTCTGTATGATGGGTCCTTTGACCCCTGTTTGTAATAAATGCTATGATGGCTCTTCTGAGCCTTTATCTATGTGAGTTATTGAGTTATGCTGTGATGCCATGTTGTACAACACATACTTGCATGTTATGCGTACGTGTAATGTGTATTGCTATGTGTGGGATCTGACTATCTAGTTGTTTATCCTTAGTTGCCTCTCTTACCGGGAAATGTCTCCTAGTGTTTCCACTGAGCCCTGGTAGCGTGCTACTGCTCTGGAACACTTAGGCTGGCCGGCATGTGTCCTTCTTCGTTCCTGTGTCTGTCCCTTCGGGGAAATGTCACGTGATGAATACCGGAGTCCTGTTAGCCCGCTACAGCCCGGTTTACCGGAGTCCTGCTAGCCCAGTTGCTACAGCCCGAATTCACTCGCTGATGACCGACACATTCGATGTTGGGTCATGTATGCCTGTCCCTCTAAGTTAGTGCCACTTTGGGTTCACGACTAGCCATGTCAGCCCGGGTTCTCTGTCATATGGATGCTAGCGACACTATCATATACGTGTGCCAAAAGGCGCAAACGGTCCTGGGCATGGTAAGGCGACAACCGTGGGAATACCGTGTGTGAGGCCACAAAGTGATATGAGGTGTTACATGCTAGATCGATGTGACTTAGGATCGGGGTCCTGACACCTGCTCACTCAAATCAGTCGGAATGTGGAAGCGTACATGGATGACATCATCGTCAAGTCTCGCAAAGGTTCCGACCTATTGACTGACCTTGCAGAAACCTTTGCCAACCTAAGAAGGTATGATATCAAGCTTAATCTGTCAAAATGCACATTCGGAGTTCCAGGGGGAAAGTTACTCGGTTTTCTCGTTTCCGAACGAGGGATCGACGCTAATCCAGAAGAAAGTTGATACCATCCTCCGAATGAAACGCCCCGTGCGAGTGCATGACGTTCAGAAGCTGACTGGTTGTTTGGCCACCCTGAGTTGATTCATTTCTCATCTTGGTGAAAAGGCCTTGCCTCTTTACCGATTGATGAAGAAGTCTGATAAGTTTGAGTGGACTGATGAAGCTGAAGCAGCGTTTGCAGAGCTCAAAACCCTGCTTTCCACCCAGCCGGTGCTCGCTGTGCCAATCAGCAAAGAGCCTTTACTGCTCTACATTGCAGCCACTGGACAAGTTGTCAGTACAATACTCACGGTCGAACGGGAGGAAGAAGGAAAGGCCTACAAGGTTCAACGCCCAGTCTATTATCTCTCTGAAGTCTTGACTCCATCCAAGCAGCGAGACCCGCATTATCAGAAGCTTGTCTATGGAATATACATGACCATGAAGAAGGTTGCTCATTACTTCTCTGACCACTCCATCACAGTTGTCAGTGATGCGCCATTGTCCGAAATTCTGAACAACAGAGATGCAACTGGTCGAGTGACCAAATGGGCGATTGAACTCCTCCCTTTGGATATCAAGTTCGAGGCAAAGAAGGCCATCAAGTCCCAAGCAATCGCAGATTTTCTGGCCGAGTGGATTGAGCAGCAATTGCCGACTCAAGTTCATTCGGAGCATTGGACTATGTTTTTTGATGGCTCGAAGATGCTGAATGGTTCAGGTGCTGGGGTAGTTTTGGTATCCCCCGGCGGAGACAGGCTTAATTACATTCTCCAGATTCATTTTGATTCCTCCAATATTGAAGCCGAATATGAAGCATTTCTATACGGGTTGCGTATGGTCATTTCACTCGGCGTCCGTCGCCTTATGGTCTACAGCGACTCGGATTTGGTGGTTAATCAAGTGATGAAGGAATGGGATGTCAGGAGTCCAGCCATGACAGGTTATTGCAATGCAGTGAGAAAGCTAGAGAAGAGGTTTGAAGGTTTGGAGCTCCATCATGTGCCCCGACTGAAAAATCAAGCTGCAGATGAGCTGGCCAAGATAGGTTCCAAGAGAGAGGCTATTCCCCGAAATGTGTTTCCGGAACATATCCATTCACCTTCGGTTCAGGAAGACCCTTTCACCGAAGAGTCACCACAACCCAAGAGTGCCACGGATCCGACGGAAGTCGAAGTCCCAGCCGTGGTCGACTTAATCATGGAGGTTTTGGTCATTACGCCCGGCTGGACAGTGCCATACATTGCATACATCCTTAGGAAGGAACTCCCAGAGGATGAAGAAGAGGCTCGACAGATCGTCCGACGGTCTAAAGCCTTCACTGTGATAAGGGGACAATTGTTCAAAGAAAGTGTGACTGGAGCCTGCCAGAAGTGCATCACGCCATAAGAAGGCCGAATGATCCTCAACGATATTCACTCGGAAACATGTGGTCACCATGTGTCCTCTCGGACCATCGTAGCCAAAGCATACCGAGCTGGGTTTTACTGGCCACACGCCAATGAGATGGCAAAAGAAATAGTGGACAAGTGTGAAGGTTGTCAGTTTTATTCCAACATGTCCCACAAACCTGCATCTGCTCTGAAGACTATTCCACTCGTCTGGCCTTTCGCCATTTGGGGACTGGACATGGTTGGACCTCTGAGGACAGGCAGAAGTGGATTTACTCATGTGCTGGTAGTAGTCGACAAGTTCACCAAATGGATCGAAGCCAAGCCCATCAAGAGCCTTGAAGCAAGCACAACCGTGAGTTTCATCAGAGAACTTATATTCAGATATGGCATCCCACACAACATCATCACAGATAACGGCTCGAACTTCGATTCGGAAGAATTCAAAGCTTTTTTCGCCTCCCAAGGCACGAGGGTCGATTATGCGTCAGTCGCCCATCCCCAGTCGAATGGACAAGCAGAACGAGCGAATGGATTGATTCTCAAAGGACTGAAGCCTCGGTTAATGCGTGACCTCAAGAACGCGGCAGGGGCTTGGGTTGAAGAATTTCCATCGGTGCTTTGGGGACTGAGGACAACCCCCAATAGGTCGACTGGTTGGACTCCATTCTTTCTAGTCTTCGGAGCCGAAGCCATTTTGCCGAGTGATTTGCTCCACAACGCTCCCCGAGTCGAACTCTTCTCAGAAGAAGAGGCAGAGCAGGCTCGACAAGATGCAGTCGACCTCTTGGAGGAAGAAAGAGAGATGGCCTTGATCCGGTCGACCATTTATCAGCAAGACTTACGTTGATTCCACGCCAAGAACGTGAGGGGTCATGCATTCCAGGAGGGGGACTTGGTCCTCCGAGTGGATCAGCAAAATCCACACAAGCTCGCCCCCACTTGGGAAGGCCCTTTCGTCATCACCAAGGTGCTCCACAACGGAGCATACCGCCTCTTCAACATCGAACACAACAAAGATGAGTCGCGCGCCTAATGCGGATCTGCTCCGCCCTTTCTATTCTTAGATGTTTTAGACCGATCAGATGTAATAAGGAATACCTTTTAGCTTGACTATCAAAAGACATAATTTACTCCTTCCGAATGGTTGTTGCATGTTTCTTTTGTGTACATTACCTTAGCCACGAATCTGTTTCTTTGGAAGCAAATCGTTAAAAATCCTACCGAGTGACGAGCCTGCCTCTCACTCGGGGGCTTAGCTGCAGCCCAGTGCTCGCCTAAGTATTAAAAATCCTACCGAGTGATGAGTCAGCCTCTCACTTGGGGGCTTAGCTGCAGCCCAGTGCTCGCCTAAGTATTAAAAATCCTACCGAGTGATGAGTCTGCCTCTCACTCGGGGGCTTAGCTGCAGCCCAGTGCTCGCCTAAGTGTTAAAAATCCTACCGAGTGATGAGTCTG